>NC_055961.1:7035375-7335375 GCF_018492685.1 Alosa sapidissima | reverse complement strand
GAAAAATGATTTGTCATTCTTTGATGTCCAAACTTACAATACCACTATGACATGATGTCCTGTCACAATTTTGGACAGGTTGGCATTCTTTTTAAAAATGTCTTTCATTCGGACAGGTTGGCATTCTTTTTTTTCAGGCAACCTTTCCTGAGCACAAGAGAAGGAAACTGTCATGAGCTCTCTCTCTGCCTGGTAACACGTGCTGATTGAAGTCTGATGACCTCCACCTGTTCCTGCTCTGCTCTGCCTCACCCTCGTTACCTACCAGCTGCACTGCATTCACCACTCATCATGCCCTCTATATAAAGCCTTGCTGTTCAGTCCACACTTGTCAGATCGTCTGCAACCAGCACCAGTTACCTGCCTGTTTATTGAAAACGCCTCTGACTCTTTGCCTGTGATCCCGGACCCGCTCGACTACTTCTGTGTTCTCCAGCCCCGGTAATCTTGACCTGCCTTCCGTCCCTCTTCTACGAATACCGCCTAGTCCTTGACTGTACTGCTGCTTCGTTTCAATTGCTGTTGTGTGTGTGTTTCCCCCAGGACTTTCCGGATCATCCAGCTCCTGCCTTCGCTGTTCGGCTACTGGGGGAACACACACACGCAGACTCTTGGAACTCCTGTACCCCCCCCGGAACCCCTGAAACCCCCAACCCTTAAATAAACTTTTGAACGTGACGCAATTGTGGTCCTCGTCCTGTTTGGTGTCTGACAGTACGATCTGACCAAACATGGACCCAGCGCACGGTCGAACCAGCATGGAAACCGACGAACCAGAACCACCCACCGCCATGCAACGCCTGGAAGAGACAGAGAGAGAGGTAAACCGCAACACTGCTGACATTGCCTCCCTACTTCAAGCCGGCTTGAGCCAGCGTCAGCAGTTCCAGCAGCAACAGCAACAACTTGCAATGATCATTCAACTTCTCACCAACCTTTCTCCTCTGCCTGCTCCCACCGGCCCAGCCCCAGCCAGCCTGCTCACCGGCCCAGCACCCGAGTCTCCTGCCCAGTCCACTGCTACCGTGGCTGCCGGAGCCCCAGAACCCAGGATCGGCAATCCAGAGCGGTTCAGCGGCGACCCAACCCAGGTACGGGCGTTCCTGACGAGCTGCCGTGTCCAGTTTACCCTGCAACCCAGGACTTTTGCCACTGAAGGGGCGAGGGTCGGTTACGTGATCACTCACCTGACGGGCCGAGCTCGACTCTGGGGAACGGCGGAGTTCGAGCGCCAGACCCCAGCATGTGCAACCTTCAACCTATTCGCAGAGGAGATGCTCAAGGTATTCGATTTGGAATCCACAATAGCCGAGGCATCTCGGATCCTGATGAGTGTTCGCCAAGGCAGAAGGACTGTTGCGGATTACTCCATCGACTTTCGAACCGTGGCAAGTCGAAGCTCCTGGAACATGGAAGCATTGGTGGATGCTTTCCTCCACAGCCTGGCGGACTACATAAAGGACGAGCTGGTTTCCCATGATCAACCCCCCACTCTTGATGAAGCCATTGCTCTGGCTGTCCGCATCGACCGCAGGATCCAGGCCCGCCGTCATGAGAGAGGGCGCCAGAGTCCATCCACCAGCACACGGAGTGTCCTAACTGCCCTTCTGTCCGCACCTGCCACACCATCTAGCCAGCCGGACCAGTCTGAACCGATGGAGATCGGCCGCACCTCCCTAACCCCTGCAGAGCGCCAGCGACGCATCACCTCCAACTTGTGCCTGTACTGTGGTGGTGATGGTCATCGAGTCGCCACCTGTCCAGCAAAAGCCGGAGCTCACCAGATGTAGGAGGAATCCGGATGAGCTCAATGAACATTCAGCCCTCCATCAGCCGTAAACCCCTCATCCAAGTCTGTCTTCACCTGTCTGATTCCACCCACACCCTGGCAGCCCTGGTGGACTCTGGCGCAGAAGCAAACATTATTGACACAGGACTTGCTCGTCAGCTGGGCTTGGAAAGCCATCGCTTGTCCACTCCTGTTCCAGCCCGGGCCCTGGACGGTCACGCAATTGGCACAGTTACCAGCATCACAGCCCCCATCTCAATGATGGTGTCAGGAAACCACCGAGAGACCATCCGCTTCCACCTGCTCAGCTCTCCAGGCCAACCCCTAATCCTGGGCTACCCTTGGCTCCGTCTCCACAATCCTCACCTCGATTGGGCCTCCGGAACTGTGAAAGAATGGGGAAATGCCTGCCACCTGACCTGTTTGCGTGCTGCCTCGCTGCCCCCCGGCTCAATACCCCCCAGCATTGCCCACGACATTTCTAATGTCCCTGAATGTTACCATGGCCTCCGAGAGGTGTTCAACAAGACCAAAGCCACATCTCTGCCCCCACACCGTCCGTACGACTGTGCCATTGATCTCCTCCCTGGGACTGCTCCACCCAAAGGTCACCTCTACTCACTATCCCCTCCTGAAAGAAAAACTATGGAGGATTACATCAGGGACTCCCTGGCAGCTGGACTCATCCGCCCGTCTTCCTCTCCTGCTGGTGCCGGGTTCTTCTTTGTGGGAAAGAAAGATGGTTCTCTTCGCCCCTGCATTGATTATCGAGGTCTGAATGATGTCACAGTGAAGAACCGGTACCCTCTGCCTTTACTCACCTCTGCTTTTGAATTGCTCCAGGGATCCACTATTTTCACCAAACTGGACCTTAGAAATGCTTACCACCTAGTGCGAGTAAGGGAGGGTGACGAGTGGAAGACAGCATTCAACACCCACACCGGCCATTATGAGTACCTGGTAATGCCATTTGGCCTCACCAACGCCCCAGCGGTATTCCAGGCGCTGGTGAATGATGTGCTGCGGGACATGCTGAATAAATTCGTCTTCGTGTACCTGGACGACATCTTAATTTTCTCCAGAACTCTGTCCGAACACACCCGTCATGTCCAGCTGGTTCTTCGACGGCTCCTGGAGAACTCTCTCTATGTCAAGGCGGAGAAATGCGAGTTCCATGCTCAGACTGTGTCATTCCTGGGATACATCGTCGCTGAAGGCAATATCCAGATGGACCCCGCAAAGGTCTCGGCAGTTACCTCCTGGCCAGTTCCGGGGAATAGGAAGAAGCTGCAGCAATTCCTCGGTTTTGCCAATTTCTACCGGAAATTCATCCGGAACTACAGCTCCGTCGCCGCTCCCCTCACAGCTCTGACCAGCATCAAACACCCCTTTTCCTGGACCCCAGAGGCCAACACAGCCTTTCATACCCTCAAGGCCCGGTTCACCACTGCCCCCATCCTCCAGATGCCGGATTCAGACCGGCAGTTCGTTGTCGAGGTGGATGCCTCAGACGTGGGAGTCGGGGCCATACTCTCTCAACGGGCAGAGGAGGACAACAAGTTGCACCCCTGTGCATTTTTCTCTCGCCGGCTTTCACCTGCAGAGCGCAATTATGATGTTGGAAACCGTGAGCTGTTGGCTGTCAAGCTTGCCCTGGAGGAGTGGCGTCACTGGCTGGAGGGGTCCACAGTTCCGTTCCTGGTCTGGACCGATCACAAAAACCTCGAATACATCCGCAATGCCAAACGTCTTAACCCCAGACAGTCCCGCTGGGCCTTGTTTTTCACCAGATTCAACTTCACCCTGTCATACCGCCCAGGTTCTCGGAACACCAAGCCGGACGCTCTCTCCCGTCAGTTTCATAAGGATGACGCCCCTTCCCAGGAACCTGCATCAATTCTGCCCGATCCCTGCGTCGTAGCTGCCCTGACCTGGGATATCGAGGAGGAAATTCAAGAGGCCCTCCGTGACCATCCCAGTCCCAGTGCATGCCCAGACGGTCGTCTCTTCGTCCCAGATAATTTGAGGTCCCGGGTCATACAGTGGGGACACAACTCCCGCCTTGCCTGCCACCCGGGCTCCGCCCGCACCTGCCATCTCCTTGCCCAGCGCTTTTGGTGGTCGTCTTTGAGAAGGGATGTCCGAGAATTCGTCCGTGCCTGCCCCACCTGCAATCAGAACAAGTCCTCCACTCGGCCCCCCGCTGGTTTACTCCAGCCCTTGCCTGTGCCCACACGACCCTGGTCCCACGTCTCCTTGGACTTTGTAACTGGCCTCCCACCATCAGGTGGGATGACTGTCATTCTCACTGTGGTTGACCGGTTTAGCAAGATGGCACACTTCATTCCCCTCCCTAAACTGCCATCTGCCAGAGAGACTGCCCAGGCTGTTCTTGATCATGTCTTCCGTCTACACGGGCTGCCCAGGGATGTTGTCTCTGACCGAGGCCCGCAATTTACCTCTACATTCTGGAAGGAGTTCTGCCGTCTTCTAGGGGCCACAGTGAGTCTCACCTCTGGGTTCCACCCCCAGTCCAATGGTCAATCCGAGCGGGCAAACCAGGAGCTGGAGAAGGCGCTGCGGTGCATGGTTTCTCGCAAACCCCAGGCTTGGGCACAACAACTGATGTGGATAGAGTATGCTCACAACTCCCTCACCTGCTCTGCCACTGGTATGTCACCTTTCCAGTGTGTGTATGGCTACCAGCCCCCCCTGTTCCCCAGCCAGGAAGGAGATGTGTCCTGCCCGTCTGCCCTCGCCTATGCCCGCCGTTGCCGTCGTACCTGGTCACAAGCTCGTGCCACGCTACTCAAGTCAGCTGTCAGCTATGCCACTGGGGCTAACCGCCGAAGATCGCCGGCACCCGCCTACCGTGTTGGCCAGAAGGTGTGGCTGTCAGCCAAGGATCTCCCACTGCGGGTGGAATCGCGTAAACTGGCACCTCGATTCCTCGGCCCGTTCCCTATCCAGAGGGTCATCAGCCCAACCGCAGTCCGGCTCCAGTTGCCAACCTCCATGAGGGTGCACCCTACTTTCCATGTTTCGAAAGTCAAGCCGACGCATGAAAGCCCGCTGGTCCCCGTGCCGCTTCCTCCTCCTCCTCCTCGCCTCGTTGACGGTGGGCTGGTGTACACCGTTCGACGCCTGCTTCGGTCCAGACGGCGAGGTAGGGGCCTCCAGTATCTCGTCGACTGGGAGGGCTATGGACCTGAGGAGAGAACCTGGGTGCCAGCCAGTCGGATTGTGGACCGGACACTCATCGCCGACTTCCACCGTCTGCATCCTGATCAACCTGCAATCCGTAGGGGCCGCCCCAGAGGGGTCCCTAACCGTCCTGCCCGCCCGGCTTCCTGTCATGTGCCTGACCCTGACCCTGTCTCGGTACCTGTCCCGTCTTCTGTCCACGACCCTCCAGCTCCCTCCGAGGATGAGGATGTTCACTCGGACCGCTCGGAGGAATTCTAGCCCTCCACCGGCTCCCCTCCGCCCTCCCGACGTGGTGTCACTCTTGGGGACTTCTGGGGCCGTCCCTTAGGGGGGGGGTTCTGTCATGAGCTCTCTCTCTGCCTGGTAACACGTGCTGATTGAAGTCTGATGACCTCCACCTGTTCCTGCTCTGCTCTGCCTCACCCTCGTTACCTACCAGCTGCACTGCATTCACCACTCATCATGCCCTCTATATAAAGCCTTGCTGTTCAGTCCACACTTGTCAGATCGTCTGCAACCAGCACCAGTTACCTGCCTGTTTATTGAAAACGCCTCTGACTCTTTGCCTGTGATCCCGGACCCGCTCGACTACTTCTGTGTTCTCCAGCCCCGGTAATCTTGACCTGCCTTCCGTCCCTCTTCTACGAATACCGCCTAGTCCTTGACTGTACTGCTGCTTCGTTTCAATTGCTGTTGTGTGTGTGTTTCCCCCAGGACTTTCCGGATCATCCAGCTCCTGCCTTCGCTGTTCGGCTACTGGGGGAACACACACACGCAGACTCTTGGAACTCCTGTACCCCCCCCGGAACCCCTGAAACCCCCAACCCTTAAATAAACTTTTGAACGTGACGCAATTGTGGTCCTCGTCCTGTTTGGTGTCTGACAGAAACAGAAAAAAGATGTGCATCACATGCATCTCTAACTATTTAGGGGGCAAACTTATTTATTTAAACTTACATATTGCCTAATTGTAGAGAAACCTTCAAGATAAAAATGCGACATGGCTACAGAAATATCTGTAGTCTTTTGTGTCGCTTTAGTCTCATGACAGGCTTATGGTGCTATTTGTGCCTTGTCTATAGTAACTCAGTTATGTGCAGAACTGATAAAGCTACTGTTACTATGTCATTTACATACATTTCCCACATGGTACACTTAAGAGGACATGCCTTAGTTGACTTTAAAGGTCAAGAAGTCCAATAATGTCTCACTTACACTGTTCTAGTGAACGCAGGATGTACATTAGTTGTGGACGGTTTTTTTTAATGCATAATGCCATTGATTTCAATTCATGTCAGCATAACAACAACTGACATACAATTTCCAAAATCTTGCCAGAGAAAAATGTGTATCTTTTGAAAGAAAACCTGAAGTAAAACAACATAAGCTTCATGTTCATTTTGGCTGTGGATTGCCTGTGTCTAAAACAGGCGTGAAAGGGAGACAGTGGCAGGGCAGTGTGGTGTGCACAGGTTACCGCCGGCCAGCTGGAAGGCTGAGCTGAGCACGTCCAGAGAGCAGATGAACATGTAGAGGAGCAGGAAGAGCACCGAGACCTTGGACAGGCTCGTGAGAATGGAGGTCAGTCTTCCCTCATGGCCACGGCATGAGCCTGCCAGCAAATGTGTGACGTTAGATCCTAACTATGATACTACTGTATTTACGAACAAGACTCCCATTTGTGTGGTTCTTCTCAGTGGTATGAAACAGTGGCTTTCACAGTGAAAGGCATCTGCAGTGAATGATCTGCCCTACATTTTAGTGACACAATTATCGTATAATTACAAAAGGGTCTAGGTTTATAAAATGGATTCATAGACCAAAACAGTAAATGGACATGAACAGACCAAAACAAAGCTATTCTGTGTGGTGACTCAATCTACCTTGTCCACTATGCTGGTTAATGGACACCTCTGTAGTTTTATGGGGAGATGAGTCATCCTGGTGTCCCTGCAAGGCATGCTGGGAATTAGGGGGCCTGGGGTCCACCAGGACATGTGGCGAGTCTTGGAAAGGCATGTTACTATGGAGACCCGTTTCTGAATTGCGTAGAGGTGTCCACTTAGCCTCCTAGATGCATCAAGCGGCGGTGATTCTATGAGGATGGAATAAGGTAGAAGTAAAGGCCATCGATTTGGCACCAGGTGTTTGAGGAAACATGAGAAAATATTTTATTTTTTTTGCGTCATGTTTTTCTCTCTATTTCCCAGCAGGTGCAAAGTGTTATTTTTATCCCTGTCAACACTCCCCCTGAGGTTAAAATCTGAGAGGCAATGTAAATGTATCTAATTTGGCGCCATTGTGGGACAGAGCAGCAATTGCTTCCTTTTAAAACAGACAAAGCAGTGTCTACACAGCATGCAAATGTATAAGGGCAGACTGATCACCCACTGTGCAATGCCTGCCTGATTCTGAAAAGCCTTATGAAAGGCTGTTCTATGAAAAAAGTCATCAATTTCCTTTAGTTGGCTCCTCTCTCTCTCTCTCTCTCTCTCTCTCTCTCTCTCTCTCTCTCTCTCTCTCTCTTCTGTTATTCAAGCAGGTTTTATCCATGTGTGGAAATAGTTTCATCATGTCAGTCAGAGTATCTGTCATTTGATGCAATGGAATGCCTCGATAAGCATGTGTCTAAATCATGACTGTCAGGAAATCCATTTGCTCTGTGGAATGAAAGTCTTCATTTTCAAAAACAACCCCTAGAAGGCTATTGGAAGAATATCTTTGGACACACAAGGAGCTGAAAGGAAAGAGCTCTTACCTTTGTCAAAACCAAGACCCAAAGACTTTGAAGATGATTGAAAGAAAGGCAGTGGAGTTACCTTAAGCATAAGGTAATATTTAACACTGCTCTGAACCATGTAACTTATCATCCAGTATATTTCACACATGGTTACATTTTATGAAATTGAATACAAAGGGGAACGTATTGGCACACAGTAAGTTCTTATTAGTAATATGGGCAAGATGATTTAGCATAATGTAGGATTTTGTGGTTGGATTAGCTCTTTGTGTAAAAGTATGACCTCATGTGGTTTCACTGTAAGTCAGTGTAATTCAGATTAAAGGAGCACTGTTGTCTCCCATCTCTTTGATTACAGTTTGAAATTATGCTATGGGTAGGCTGATGCATATCTAATGCCATTGTTTTGTATAATTTGTAATCATATCATGCAGGTATCACTGGTGTTAAACGGGATCAAGTCGGTGTGGGTGTGTGTGTGTGTGTGTGTGTGTGTGTGTGTGACCTTTACAAACTTACCTCTTGTGAAATGTAAAAAGCTGTCATACATTGCTGTCTTTATCTGTCTTTATCTCTCTCTCTTACACAGACACCCCCCCCCCACACACACACACACAAACAGAGAGAGACACCATCACAAATCACAACTCATTTTGAGCCCAATCATGAGTGAGACATAATCCACATTAGCTTTGTTTTTAGATTGTTTTGTAGTACATAAAAGATGAAATGACAAAATGTTACAACAGATTGTTTTCCATGTAATGGAGGAGAATTGCGAACACCTCTTTTGTGGTTAATCTTTCACATTCAATCTCATAAGTAAGAAGAAGTGCTAAATAGCGACAGGAAATGATTACACATACATACCAAAGTACATCAACCAAAAACAAAACCAATTCAGAAACGGCAAAGACAATGTAGTACAGGTGGTATTGGTACAGTGTTCCTGTAATATTAGCTTTATGCCAAAGCTGTTGAATGTAAAAGTCCGATTTTTTCTATATTTCCTGTGTCTGCAGAGATTAGTGTGATATCTTTCACTATCTTTAAGAAGATATCCATGAGCAAATATAACTTCTGCCCAGATATTCACACATTCACTACAAGTAACCCAATGGCATATTGTTTGTCACAGCATGTGCATGCATATCATATATATTAGAATTGTTGCCACTGCTGTTTTTGCTGTTATCCCCCAGTGCGCAGAGGAGCCACAGTGTGAGGTGTCTGTAGGGACGGGGGGGGCACCAGCTGCCAGCCCAGTCCTCCTCCCTCAGTTAGCATCCCAGAGCCTCTGGCTCTCTCCTCTCTGCCTGAAGATCGAAGGGCATCTGTGCAACTCCATGGGAATCATTCACAATCATTAAAACCCACTAAACAATGACTGCATGGTAAAAAAAAAAATAGAAATCATACAGAATCTGCACAAGAGTTGAGTAAGAACGTATATAATGCATTATACTGGGAGGATGAGGAAGTCTAAACACTTGATAAAGACCACTACGGAAACCTTGCACTGATACATCCCATTAACACCTCAAGTTCATTAAGAGCATTATTGTTATTAAATATGGCTTACGGTACCATGATTGACAAAGAACACGACATACATTACAAATGAGTATAAGATGAGAAGTGTTCTAAGAAGTAGGCGGTGCTGGATCCATCTTGGGATTCTCAGTGTCAGGCTGCACAGGAAGAGACTTCTGGGGTGTGTGGAAGCTCTGAGAAGGAGAGGATGAATACCACTTAACCCACTTCTGACCCTGACATGCTCAGCTTAAGAGTTTGTTCTGTTGTGTCAACCTTGATCACCAGGTGGCACTAGTGGCATGCAGAAATGGGATCTAGGAACAAGGACAATGACAGCTATGCTCTGCCACACGATGCTGTATTATTTCAGTCAAGCATATCAGATGATAACTATCTTCATCAGTTAGTCACACAGCATGCTGTGCAGCTTGGCAGCTATGCCAGGTTCTGCCATGGTGGGTGTACCGCAGAGGACATACCTTCTTTGATCGATTTTCCTCTTCTGTGGATTTGGATCTGTTCTTGGCAGACTGTTTTTGTGGAGATGACTGCGCCTGATTGAATCACATTTCGAATACATGTTGTATATTTTATTCATACATATATGCTTAAATTCAAACAAGTTTCTCTAGATTCAGAATCAATATTAGTAATAAAGCCAAATTGTTCACTTATCCTTTACTAAATAGTTGGAAAGGAGATCTGTTTAAAAGGAGTCTATCACAATCTACAGTCAGGATTTAATACCTGAGAAAATACTGGGACATAAGTTTGATTCAAACAAACAAATAAATAAATAGATATATAAATCTATAAGTAGCCTACTCACTTTTGCCTCTGTTTGGTCCATAACTGTGGTCAAAATCTTGTCGATTTGGTTCTGGCTTCAGTTGAATATCTGGCTTGGTCCTGGTCCTAGCCTTTCCTTAGTGCAGAAAAAAAGATATGAAACATATTTATCCAACCATGTGAGCAAACCCACACAAAATTGTTGCACATGTACTGCAGCAATGATGAAATCCTGATATTTTCATTCTGCTCCACACCACTGGCTACCTGGAACACACTCTCATTACAGCCGTCAGTCAATTGGATTCCATAGTTTTCAAGGGCTCAGACTTCTACTAATACAACACAGTGCATAGTAAAGATGCTGCACGCCACTGCCTCGCCCCTGCTGCAGTGCAACTCTAACTACAACACAAGGGGTCAGTGAAGTGAAGTGAGGACCAGTGAATAGGACCAGAGCCGTACAAAGATATCTTTATACGCCTCTGAATAGGACCAATCACCTTATAGTCAGGCTTTACTGGCTTTACTGACACATGGTGAGTGTGGGAGTTCATTGTCCTTGTCTTTTTGTAAGCCGTGCACTCAGAACCTATGATGGAAAAAAAGGTAAAGAATTGCAGCTTTTAGAGTGAAAGAAAGTGTGAATAACTGCCTCCAGAGGTAGAGGAGGAGGAGGACGAGGAGAGGAGAGGAGAAAAGAAATCTCTTCATAGCGCTGAGTCATGGGCAGCCAGCGCGTTCAGAGATGTTGCCTGTACTCTTAGATAAGCCTCTATGTAAGCGATTAACTTAATTTGACAATTCCAGCAAAATAGTGTGGTGGTGTAAATATTATGCTACATCCACCTACATGAGCAAAGTAAAGCCAGTTGATCTTCTGATGATGAAGAGCATGCGGTGAATTGTACAGGCTGGAATTTTATGGTAATGGGTGTGTATTCTTGGTTGGTTCCATTTACAAGAAATCTATTACTCATTTGTGACATGAACTTTGCAATATGTGTCAGCTGTGACAACAGGCCCAGGTGCACAGGAGGTAAACATTAAATTCAGATGGCCTCCTGAGGATGTTTATTTGTTGTCTTTTGAGAATTCATAAGCGCCAGCTGCGATCTGTTTCTTGATGTCTGCAGACCCAAGGGTGCTGCTTTCAGATAGAGAACTCTGAAAACGAAAGGAGGAAGTTGGCTGCAGATAGCATTTGGACAAACAGTGACTCACAACACTTTGTGTTTCCTCTAAGCCCTTAACATGCAGATGAGCTCCTGTGTGTGCTTTACTGTGTGTGTGTGTGTGTGTGTGTGTGTGTGTGTGTGTGTGTAGTCAAATGTTAAAACTACTACCATCAACTTCTTTTCAGTAATCTCATTTTAGCAGCATATTCGCATAAGACACTCATGCCCGGGAAAACGGTTCAGGGATGCTAGTGCAGATGGAATGTCACCATGGCAACAGACTGCCACAGGAAGACTGTCTACATAGGAACAGAACTATTGGGGAGATGCCCTCTTTGGGTGGGGTCTCTCAAATAGCCTATAAACTGTGGCTATTCTGTCTAGTGACTGTAATGGGACATAAAATAACACTCCATCTATATGTTTAGGTGGAGAGGGATATTTTGGATTTTTTCCAGAAGGATAAAACTTGAAGGGAAAAAAAACAACAAAACTTCAAAACATTAAGTTTTACAAGCTATTGTCTGTGAAATTAAGCATAGAATATCCACCCTACAATGGAAATGGGTACCACTTCATCTAAACTTCCATCATAATCAATCCTCTAACACAATCATGCTTGTTGATACTGGATAATGTGGAAAAACACTTGTTGACATTTTGTGAGATATTTTGTGAAAAAGTGACACACTTTCCACTTGTTGCTCCTCTAACCTTGTTCATAAATCATCAATTCAAATATCACACATTTGGATTAACACTTTTCAACATTCCAGCTTGCCATATACAGCGATCTATATTTCCATAATATACACACTCCTACGATAAATATGTTTTCTCCAGAATAACTGCATCTCAAAGCATCTGTTGCACGTATGACATCACATAGCATCTGTTGCTTTGCCAGTAACTAGGCCATGCAAAGGCAACTGCAATTATTTAAGAGTACAATAGCAATTATCTATTTTTTTTTTTTTTTTTTCTTAGAGACGGTACTGTCGCATTTGTTTAAACTATAGAAACTGACCATGCCACCGGACACAGACAGTGGCTACTCCCGCAGACTCTAAAATGGGCTGTTAGAGATAATGGTGTATTATAAATCAAACTAATACAAGCAGCAAAAATCACTGTGATTGTGTGTGGCAGAGCAGCCTTACCTCTGTGTGCTTGGCAGCTGAGTCTAGTCCACGCGATGCCTCTCTCCCCATGAACCAGCGTCTGGACAGCGTCTCCTCACTCAGCATCACACGATGCCAACGTCGCACTGATGCTGAAGGGTTTCAACCGCTACAGGGATGACACACCGCTGAACCAGAGGATTGCACGCCCAGGCAATGGGAATACAAGTACCAAAACCTGCTGCCCCTTCCTTCCTTCTCTCTCTCCCTCCTCCCTGAACGTGTGGGTTTTTTTTTCAAAACAATCTTTCTGTTTCCCCTACTCAGCCCTCCCCATTCTCACTCTTGCTACACACCTTACGTATGCAGTCTTGATTTTATGCTTTTGAAAATGTCTCAGTGAATTGATTTGATTCATGTGTTTAAAAATGCATCATCTGTGTATGTATGTGTGTGTGTGTGTGTGTGTGTGTGTGTGCTCAGACTTACAAAAATGACTATAGGTGCATTCCATAGTCCAGCCTCTTATGCTATAGTAAAATAATCTATTTGATTACAAATGCCTCATATATGAATACTGACAAAGCAATATTGCCACATGGCATTGTCTGAAAAAGATGTACTGCCAATATGAAACACATGCAATGCAGGGCAAAAATGTACTATGATGCCAAATATAAAACTCAAATGAAGATTTTATTTATTCTTCTATCACTCTCAACACCAGGTAAGGGTACTTCTAAGGCACGCACAGCTAAGCTGGCATCTGCCCTTGCGATACATCGGAGTCTGGACCAGAGTACCCAGCATCAGTGCCATCTGGAAGCCGTAGTGATGGCATAGACCTGCTGCAGGATAAAGTAATACTGAGACACTTGTCTCAGTACAGGTTACATTTACCCTGCCCACAATGAGCGCAGGTCCTCTCTCTCTCTCAGGTCACAGCTACAAATCCACCCAAGGGTTGGTTCTTCATTTCAAACACAAGGCTATGCATCAGAAGAAAACCCCAAGTACTTGACGGAGCCTTGATTGACTTTTATGTTTGTCCATCACATCTACACACTAGCTTAAATAAAGGTTGTAAGACATGTCCTGTTGCAGTCCACTCCTCCGCGTCAGGGTGCTGTTATTTTCCAATAATGACCGATGGACAAGACATTATCCCTGACATAATAACTTTACAGTGCAGTGACCAAGACTGCCAGACAGAATGAGACATTGTACACGAGAGGCAGAAAGAGAGAGAGTAGATACTACAGTGCAGTATTTTGACATCACAGTTTCTGTGCCATCTGCTCATTGACTGACATGTACCATTTTCTGAAAACATCTTAGTAGTTTTGGGTTCTACTCCATGTAAGCAATATCTGAATATTGCAATACAAAATATGTTATTTATTCAGCCGCACTGGGATATCTGGAATCTCCCAGGAAATGAAAAATCAACAAAAATGAATACAAAGTGGCACAACACTTCCATCTTTCACATTTCCAGTCATTCCCCAAATAAATATTCGTCTTGTCAACAAACAGTCACTGTAGTTAATGTAAAAATACGCCAAGGGCTGTCACGTCGGTCCAGTCCGGCTGAAACGCATGCTGGCCCTCAGACCACGGTCCAGTCGGGCTGAAGCGCATGCTGGCCCTCAGACCACGGTCCAGTCGGGCTGAAACGCATGCAGGCCCTCAGACCACGGTCCAGTCCGGCTGAAACGCATGCAGGCCCTCAGACCACGGTCTCTCGGGTGGGGCCTGAATTTTGGCTGTCAGACAGTCCATCTGTGGACCCGGCCTCGCCTGGAACCTCCCCCCCCGTAGGGGGCAGCGAGGGCATCGCATCGGCCTCAGCTGAGGTTGAAGCGAAGCCGGGCACAGGCCCTTGGTCTGCCACCTGTGGCAGGCAGCTGGAGGAGCCAGAGTCCGACTGGCTCTCCTCGGCCAGTCTGTTCCCCAGGTCCTGGTCGTCCTCCTCGGCCGTCTCCTCGGGGAGGGGCTGCTGCAGGAACTGGGGCAGCATCAGATGCTCCTTGCTCAGCAGGCCCCGCTGGTCATCGGCGCTGCACCACTGGGCTCTGTTCAGCAGCTCCACCAGGCCTGCACACCCTCCAAGGCCAGGGGGAGAGAGTTAGGAGAAGGATGATAAATATCACCATCCGTCCGTCCATCCATTCATTCATCATCGATCTATCCAGTCATCCATCAATTCATTCATCATCAATCTATCCAGTCATCCAGCCACATTTCCTTCCATCTATCTATGTATCCATCCATCATCAACACATACATAGATAGATAGATAGATACATAGATAGATAGATAGATAGATATTTTATTGATCCCCAAGGGAAAGATATTTTATTGATCCCCAAGGGAAAATTCAAGACATTCATTTATCCATCCATTCATCCATCCTTCAATCTATCCATCCATCAATCCATTCAATCCATGCTTATTTTATCAGTCAAGACTGGCGAATGTGCTGACATGGTGGCTGCGTAAAATTATGCGTAAAATGAACGCTTCATGAACCCACTTCAGGCGTATTTGTTTCACAACATGCGCATAATAAAATGGTGAGGTATGTACAAACAGGCCGCACTGAGGTAAAAGCGCAGACTGCCTATCACGGGAGCTGAGAATGTCAAATTGCGATTCATAGGAGGGTCAGGGGAAAGTGGGAGTTTCGTGTAAAAAGATGGGAGGAGAAGCGTAAAATGCGCCTAAATAGGTATTCCCCTGTATGTACGAAAACTGCCCATGAAAGTCTATTTTGCGCCTAAATATTTCCGCCATGTAAAAGCAGGTGTTAAATGCTTGTGGTTAAATGTGTCAATACGAGAACCTTTCAAAGACAACAGAATCGCTATTTAGAGCACCAGTTTTGCATCTTTGTACTATATCAAAAGCAACCTTAATTTTCGTTGGGCTTTCGAATGTCTTACTTTCACTTTCACGTCATCCACTTAAACTTTCCTACTTGCTAGATTTGACTAATCTTCCATAGCCTATGTGCACAAGTAGTTTGTATGTGCACAAGTAGTTTGAGTAGAACTACTGCTCTTCATTATCTTCCTGCTTGTTGACATCATGCATTGTATTATCAAAGTCCTTTTAGGCAAGTCCCTCCACTCGGCGTCCATATAGCAACGCTTTTTGGGCACTCATCGGGCATCCTATTCAGTAGAAATGCGCGTGCGCAAGGCTTCACGACATCAATCTTGCTCCAGCAGCGAGTTCACCTGATGATTGGGAAGATGTCTTCACAACACACCATATGATTGGCTCAATGTATTCACATCACACCACATGATTGGTTCAATGTATGCACATGTCGACGTTTTGCCGAGGAAGGGTTGGGATATGTGTAGACAACGGCCATATTGGCGTCACAAACTAACCCCATGCATTTCTATGGAGAATCTTTTGTGAATCTTGTGTCTCCTCATTAGAAAGTCTCTGGTATTATTTCATGATCGCTAAACGTTTATTCCTTTTAATGTTGTCATCAGTTAACTTCATTCAACTGCTCTTGTGATTGAAGTATGTCTTTCAGTTGTTAACGTTCGGAAATTGCAGTAGGGGGCGGAGAACGTTGCTGTTTATGCGATGAACTGCAGGTTTGATAAATACAACGTTAACATAAGTGTCATAGTGTGCGGTTTCAGTGGGTTGGCCATGGCGCTGATAACGCTACCTTCGCAAATGTACATACATCTGGGTCTATTACCCGGTGATATTACTGTAACACTAGAATGAAACACTTGCATTAATAGATATGGGATTACAATGCATTTCTTAGTCACAGACTGTAAGAACTGTAATGTCTGTCCTATACCGTCCATGTCGTAAGTTCTGCGCAGGCCAGGGTTCCTCTGTCTGGCATTTCCTCTGGTTCTGTACCCAGCCCCAGGGGAGCTTATGTCCACGTCTGCGATGCCTCCTCTTCTCATCTGCTGAAGGTCAGACTCTCCTCAGTGACCACTCAAGGGTTATGTTAAAGTGAAATGGATCGCTCGCACACAGCGTTGCTCTTCTTACCTGAAGCCCTGGGGAAGTGACTGGTACTTTGGTAGCACTTGGGATGTCTCGAGCTGAAAGAGGCGTTTGTAAGGAAAGGACATTCACTTGGTCGCTCACAATAGAAATGGGATAAGACTTCATTTCAACATCATTTCATGGGTGTACAGGAGGAGAGATAAGAAAGATGGCATGTGTGAGTAGGCCATGTGAGCTGTTGATGTTGTACACAGGACTAAGTAATGTGTGTGTGCATAATGCTTAATAGTGATCACTATCTGTAATTCTCATTCATAAACATTCATAAAGCCAATTCATTCAGACAGATTTTTTTTAATGTACTGGGAGCATTCCTAATGAAGAAAATGTACTGGGAGCATTCCTAATGAAGAATCTGAGAGGCAATCGGTACCAGCACATCTGTTGCATTGAAGAAAACAACAGCAAATGTATCAATTATATTCAAGCATAGAAAATTGTCCGCTCACTGAAACGTCATGTCATGTATTTAGACACTTGCTCTGGCTGGGCAGCATACTAGCCTTTTGATCTGTCCAGTATCACTGTCTTGTTGGCCAGAGAAGTCACCCCGATGTTCATGTTTAAGATCTCGTCACTTCCGCTCTGTAACACAAAGGATGGAAGGAAAGGAGGTTACTGCAGGATCTGTCAGATGTTCTCTGAGTTTCACAAGCTTCTCAGCTGTGCAGAGGCACACAAGGAGGACCTCCAAAAGACAATTCTGGTGACTGTGATTGTGGTATTTAGGATCTCCTAAAAACAGGAAAAGGTCTACTTCCCTTTCTTGTATGTAACAGTCAAGTCTAACAAATCCCTACATGTGAAGTTCTGGTCAAAGTGATGATAAAAACATGTAACTGACAAAAAAGACAATCATACACACACACACACACACACACACACACACACACACACACACACACACACACACACACACACGCCTGCTGCACTCTTAAAACAAATGTGTTGTGACACATTGTTTTGTTTTGTTCGTTTTATGAATGTGACCAGTCATTTCAGCAGGACACATGTACATCAGTTCATTGTGTACCCGTGGCTGTGCTCACCATGGTTACCAGGGTCTCTTGAGGTCGTAGATTGTATTTCTGAAGAATGGTGGCGAGGGCTTCCTGTAGAGTCTTGTTAGACTTGGCCACAATTGTCACCGTCTTCCCCATGAAAACAATTCTCACCCTGAAAATGCATTGCTGA
This sequence comes from Alosa sapidissima, assembly GCF_018492685.1. Classification (NCBI taxonomy): domain Eukaryota; kingdom Metazoa; phylum Chordata; class Actinopteri; order Clupeiformes; family Clupeidae; genus Alosa; species Alosa sapidissima. The sequence continues at coordinate 7,317,762 of NC_055961.1, read as the reverse complement.
CAGTGTTAAGATGTACCACATTTTACTGAATTAACGTCAGATTACTGATTCATAGTAATTGCTAAAGTAGCCTTTTCATTCGTTTAAAGTCATCCATGACTAAGCAGACATGATGACAGGAAGAGGAAAGAGCCCCAAAAGAGTGAACACTCACGCTAAGGTAACTCGGAGCTCCAGAACCACCTGCTGGTCCTTCAGCACGGCACTGTCCTGGTCTAGAGAGAGGGGTTTCTGGAAAAGAAGGCCTTGGGTCACAAATGATAAAAAAAACACTGAAGAAACAGCAAAGCTCACATGGCCTGTGTGCATGTGTGTGTGTGTGTCTCCGATGTATGTGTGCATGTGTGTGTGTATGTGTGTGTGTGTGGCTCCTATGTATGTGTGCATGTGTGTGTGTGTGGGTGTGTGTGTGTGTGTGTGTGTGTGTATGTGTCTCCTATGTGTGTATGTGTGCATGTGTGTGTGTGTGTGTGTGTCTCCTATGTATGTCTGCATGTGTGTGTGTGTGTGTGTGTGTGTGTGTGTGTGTGTGTGTGTGTGTGTGTGTGTGTGTGTGTGTGTGACTCCTATGTATGTGTGCATGTATGTGTGTGTGTGTATGTATGAGCTGATGTCTGATGATAGACCTGGTCTTTGCCTTGCAGGGACATGGTGACGTCTTTGAGAGGGTGAGAGGCCGACCTCTGTTTGTGTGTGTGTGTGTGCATGTGTGTGTGTGTGTGTGTGTGTGCATGTGTGTGTGTGTGTGTGCATGTGTGTGTGTGTGCCTGTCTGTCTGTGTGTGTGCGTGCATGCGTGCGTGTGTTTGTGTGCATGTGCCTTAGTGTGTGTCTGCTAGCAGACCTTGTCTTTGCCCTGCAGGTGGATGGTGATGTCCTTGAGAGGGAGGCCCCTCTTCTCACACAGGCCCATCAGCATGCTGCGGACGGACAGACCGGTCCGCGCGGGCATCAGGGAAGCCGTGCCGTCGGGCAGGTACACGCAGCAGTACTTATGTGCCACAGGGAGGTCACTCTCTGCTAGCCGGGCACACACCTGCTCCACCTTCAGAGTACAGTGGGAAAGAAACGTTTTCAAATGGGAACATCGGCCAGCCACTGACACAAACACGTGTGGTGTAATTCACCAGCCACTGACACAAACACGTGTGGTGCAATTCACCAGCCACTGACACAAACACGTGTGGTGCAATTCACCAGCCACTGACACAAACACGTGTGGTGCAATTCACCAGTCACTGACACAAACACGAGAGAGAGAGGTGGGGCCTTGGCATATTAATTCAATTCAAACACTGGAAAAGTCAAGACTGAAGCAGTGGATGACCATAGCTCAACTCAAAGATCACAACTCTCTCTTTGTAGTTTCTCCTCTGAACTCTACCCACAGGAAATACACATGGCAGCTTCAGCTCGACGTGCCTCCGCATAAGCTAAGCATAGCGAACAACAAACAAACCCACCAACCAACAAAAAAAGAATGTACACCAGTGAATGATGGTGGAACTCATTGTTAATAACGGCATGTATCATTATGTAAATAATCACAGCTCACCTCATTGCGTGAGGACCCCCCTGTCTTTATTGAAGCAAGAGGATCTGTTGAGAAAACAGGGCTGTGGTTAAAAATAGCTACATCAGCATACTCATCAGCAAAGACAGGTCACAACTCTCTATTAAAAAACAACAGACTAATACATATAACTCGGGTTAGCTCAGTTGGCAGAGTGATATGCTGTTGGCTCCATCGCCACTGATCCAATTTACCTTGAAGCATATCAATAAAAATGTGTGTCTAGCGCTCCAAGTTACTTTGAGTAAAACCATCTCCTAAATTATTCAGTGTCTTTTCTACACAGCACAAAGGCCTATTCAAAATTCCCAATAAATAAAATATAATGGTCATCATGAAAGAAATGAACAGGATGTGATGCATGAGGTTGTCTAGGCGTCTTATTAGAACCGTAGGATGTTCTACCTCCCCATGATGCGGTCTTTTAAGAACTGTTCTACCTCCCCATGATGTGGTCTTATTAGAACCGTAGGATGTTCTACCTCCCCATGATGCGGTCTAATTAGAACTGTTCTACCTCCCCATGATGCGGTCTTATTAGGACCGTAGGATGTTCTACTTCCCCATGATGCGGTCTTATTAGAACTGTTCTACCTCCCCATGATGCGGTCTTATTAGAACCGTAGGATGTTCTACCTCCCCATGATGCGGTCTTACTAGAACTGTTCTACCTCCCCATGATGCGGTCTTATTAGAACTGTTCTACCTCCCCATGATGCGGTCTTATTAGAACTGTTCTACCTCCCCATGATGCGGTCTTCTCCTGTCGTTTGTCCCATTTCTGGATCAGCCCTTTCCTCTGCTCCTCCTCTGCTTTAGCTCGGCTCTTCTGTAGATGGACACACACACACACACACACACACACACACACACACACACACACACACACACACACACACACACACACACACGCACACACACACGCACACACACACACACGCACACACACGCGCGCGCGCACAGACACACACACATCACACACATGGGCATGCGCACACACAAACACACTCTTCTTACATCAGTGGATTTAACTCTTTTTTTCTAAGGCAAGTTACATTACAGCATTTACAGAAGAAAATGGGTCTATTTTACAAATATGGTTAGGCTTAGGCTTAACAGGCTGACAAACCATCTACTTATTTATCCTTGTTCTGGCGGCAGCCAGCGAAAGAAATCCATGTAGCATACAAATCTCATCTGGTGCCCCCTTACCTCCTTCTGTTTTGAGTCAGGTTTCTGCTGGTCCCTCTGGGAGTAGTTATCTGGAGCTGCGGCCCTTTTAGCTGCGGTGGCCTTGGAGCGGGGCCCAATGTCAGGCAGGGGCCTGCCCTCCACGTTAGCCAGCATGCAGTTCTGATACAGCTGGGAACGGACGAAGCGGGCGTAGCTGTCAAATTTCATCAACTTGAAAATCTGAGAGAGAGAGAGAGAGAGAGAGAGAGAGAGAGGGAGGTAGAGGTGAGAAGAGGGGCAAGGATATTACAACTTAGATGGGATCTGCTATGAAGGATTTATTTGTAATTATTTGCACTCATTCTGAGGGTTACTGTATGTTCCTACAGGATATAACAACTAAGACTCCTTATTCTCTTTATTCTTTATTAAGAGGCAAGTGTACATTCCAGCAGTATCTCTATTGCAATCACTCTAACTCTATTACATCACATATTAAACACACAAAGCTCTTTTCTCTCAGATGGCCAGGAATACTACAAACATTGCTCCCTTGAAGTACCCTGCATATGATAGCGGTCAATGTCATCACAAAAGTATTTATTTACTTTGACATCTTCATTGCTGAATGTGTGCACAGCCCTGCTTGACTGTGCGTGTATCAGCATCTTGATTTCTCATTTGGCAAGAGCTCCATTGAAATGAAAGGAAATTAAATGAGATGCATTAAGGCTAAGTCGATTGATTTTGATATGGATTAGTGCTGACAGATCAATTCTGCTGGTGCAAAATGCCATAATTATGAAGGATTGTGATTGATGCATCAAGAGCTCTGAATGCTTTTGAATGACTTTTCAAACTGCTCATAAAAAAAGGAATTAGGCAAAGCAATACACTAGGTTGTCTCTGTAGAGGAGGCCTTCAACCTTATTATAGAGATATTGGGTTTTTAGTATGGGCATTGTGATAAAGAATCCTTTTTGACCTCTCTGAATTTTTTAAACAGTTCTTAGCTGCTTAAAAGGTTTTCAGTACTGCAGCTACATTTCTTGCTGGCTTCCCAGATGAACAAAAAAAGAGATTTTGAAAATGGACTGGAAAAGTGGAAACACTTTTGCTCAATATACCGGTACATTTCCAAAAGTAAAATTATTCCCCTAGATACAAGATGTGCACACCTGACCATCACTGACTATAATTTCACTTTGCATATACCCTCTCTAAATCCAGGGTAAAACCCCTTCTGACACCAATTACTGGCCATTCTGAAACAGTAAGGACACCCAAAGACACCACTGAGAGACTAGCGGCCAGTTATTCTGAGTGTCTGTCAAACAAATAGCAATGTGGATACCATTTAGTACTGTCTGGTATCTAAGTATAAGTAAGTATATATACTCTTTTCATCCCGTGAGGGAAATTTGGTCTCTGCATTTATCCCAATCCGTGAATTAGTGAATCACACTCAGCAGACCTCAGGACAGTTCGGCGGCTGTTGTGTCTTATTCTCACCTGCTGTTGGGCTTTCTGAAACATGTCTGAGTGCGGAGCTCTGAGAGTCTTCTCATCCACACGGGCCGTGTCGTCAATGTTGACTGGAAGAGTAGCGCTATCTGAGAGGTAGGTGTTGTAGATAGACAGAGCCGCGCGGCACAACTGGAGACAGACAAATAAAACACATCAATAACAACACATCAATAACAACACATCAATAACAACACATCAATGGATTGTTTCTTTGCCTCTAAAACAAAACAAAAAATAATTCATCAATTTCATTACTTCAATAAATTCATTAGTAAAGAATTACATGCTTTTTAAAATTTGGTTTGAGTTGGAAGAACCAGCCACTCTGAGTGTGCTTTAAAGAAGACACTGAGATACAGAAATGCAGAAATGCTCAGCAGATCCAGATAGCCACAGGACTGCACCTCGCCTGGCTGAGTGGAGGGGATCCTGCGGAACTTCTCACACGCCTGCCAGAATAAGATGTTTTCTGCGCTGACCTCGGACTTCAGGAAGGCCTGTGGAGAGAAGGACCAAAGCACACAGGTGACCAAGGATGACACACACGGCATCACTTTACCATTTAACCATCTTTGTCACCAGGTGAGTCTGAATGCAGAGTAATAGTATGTCTGTTACAGACAGGGTAGCCACAACAAAAGGCCAGCTGCTTCTCTCTGTAGCCCATGGGCTAGAGTCAGTGTCTGTACAGCAAAGAAAAGCAGTCAAGCACACCACTGCATCTGTGTTTGGATCCATATTAAATCAAGCGTATGAAAGGAAGTGCCTGGAATGTACAATGTGTCGTGATGCTGTTTGCATCATACAAAAAAGATCTGTTTTGTGTCAATTGGTTAATTGCCTATTGTTTCCTTCGTCACAGGGTGTTTTTTTATCTCGCAACCTGAGTGCCGCAGGCTCCCCTCCCCTCTTCTGACCCCTCCCCCCCCCCTTCCCTTACCTCTCCCCTCCCCTCCCCTCTTCTGACCCCCCCCCCCTTCCCTTACCTCTCCCCTCCCCTCCCCTCCCCTCCACTCCTAGCATCCCCTGTTCCATCTGTCATCTGTCCAAGGGCTCGTTTAGATGCCTCCTCACGTTTCTTGGTGTTTTATGCCCCCAACGTTGCCTTCAAGGCAGCGCTGCCTGGAAAGCACTAGGGTTAGCCATGGGTTAGGGTTAGGGTTGGGGTTAGGGTTAGGGTTAGGATTAGGTGCCTTTAAGTCAGCGGTGGCAGCGCTGCCTGGAAGATGACGTTGGGGGCACAAAAAAAAAAGCATAAATCCAGCCCTCCTCAGTCTCCCACACTGTGACTCATGCGTGGGCCGTTTATGAGTCTAATTCCACCAGTAAATTGGAGATCCGTTCCCCTGGCGGGGGCAAGGCGCGCGCAGGCAGGCGAGCAGACAGACAGACATTCTCCTGAGGAGGGCCTCACATTGAGGGTGACTCACATTAATAATCAGCTATTTGCTAGAGAGACCGCTCACAAACCAACACACAAAAACACACACTCACAGATTTTTATGTGCATGTAGTGCCATGCATGTGAGCACACACACACATACAGATGTGTGCTCTTCTGTCACCATATAGCATGTCAGAAGTCTTTTGGAAACCTAGAATTATAGAGGAGCTGTTTATCCCATCACTGTCATCTGCACAACATTCTGTGGAGCCAGGAGCTGTTGCCTGTTCATAACATCCTACTATCTGTGAGAGTTGTTGGTCTTTGAAGTATATTTTTTGGTTTGGTTCTCTAATGAAACACACAAACACAAACAGTGTAAAGCATTGTGTGGTTAACACTTGAACTTGAAAAAGTTTGAACTATGTGCAATGTAGGGAGAACTGTTCCTGCCCTAAACACAGGACCTTATAGTGAAACACTGGTCACCATGCATGGTCACGGTTTGCAAGTGTGCCACTGGAGGAGGAGTGACCGGACGAGAGACTTACGGTGAAGTAGCGCACCCCGGTGGGGTCCTCCAGCAGCCGCTCAAAGCTGACGGCCCAGCTGGCCGTCTGGTCCATGCCGCTGGCTCGGTCATTGGGTGCGCTGGGCAGACTGGTGTTGCTGCCTCCCCCCTGCTCATCCGTCTCCATTACATTCAGCTCTGCACACACGCACGCACGCACGCACGCACGCACGCACGCACGCACGCACGCACGCACGCACACACACACACACACACACACACACACACACACACACACACACACGCGCGCACACACACACACACACACACACACACACACACACACACACACACACACACACACACACACACACGCGCACACACACACACCAGGGAGCCGTCACTGAACCAGGATCAACCAGTATATGTATTAACCAATACACCATGTGGCCATACTGTATATATGATGAAAATGACACTGCCACGTGCCCTTTTGCAATTATGCAAGCACATAATGTAATCGGAAAACAATGCAACTGATCTCAGCTGGTATTCTGTATTCTGTCTATAATGGAGTGGAATGGAAATTTAAGTGACCACAAACTTTTGACTGGTAGTGTTTATGTATGTATATGTATGCATATATATGTATGTGTATATATATATATATATATATATATATATATATATATATATATATATATATATGAAATAAACACTAGTAGTAATAAACTAGTTGTGTAGTAGTTGTAAGTGTATTCTGTATATATCTGTAAAGACTGTTTTTGTATGTGTTCTGTGGCACACTGTGATGAGAGGTATTTTGGTCACTGTCACATCCTAAATGTGCTTTCAGAGCTCACGTGTGATGGAGCAGAGGCACTCCTGTAATTATACCATCGCATTTATCACTTTAGTAAATAATGTTCATATGACACAGCACTCCAAGGCAGAGATGTAACTAATTCAGAAATAAAGAAATCAGAAATATTATGGGTTCACCTATTCTGTTAATATCCTTTCCCAGCCCTAAATGTCAAACCTAATGAGAATGGCCTTCCAATTTTAATGAAATAAGAGAAAGTTTGAATAAATCTGAAACCCATTTTAAGGCAAACACATAGATGTGAGCCAGTCGCATTAAAACATTCGTTTTTGATGTTCACCTTTTAGGGTTCTGTCTTGCAAAGTAACGGTTCACTTTTCTAGTCTGATCTTGTCTTTCCGGCAGGACCTTTTTTGTACTTTTTTGGACTTGGGGGTGACGCGCTGACCTAGTATAGTTTATAAAGTCACGAATAAGTGAGAGACTGATCACATGATTTCCTTTCCCACATAAAGCTGTCAGCTGAGGTGTCAATAAAGGAAGTCATTGTGGTGACAGCTAGGCCAAGAGCAGATCAATGAACGAGTCACAGCATCACCTCACAAACACAAGGTGTGCAAAGTTAGTCACTAACAGACACATTTGACGTCATGCCTGTCATCTTAGCAGGAAACACTTTAAAAAGAAAATATACAGGATATTTATTATGCCCTCTCTTCTACAGCTTCAAAAAGTATAGCACGCCTTATTGAACATAAATGAACTCCTGGTTTTACCCCTTCAGTACAATAATAACTTCAAGAAGTACTTTACCGTACAGTACTTCCTCCATTCTACCCTCTTTGTACTTGTAGCTCTACAGAGTAAACATGCAATTCTTAGGGATCATCTGTAAACTATCATATGCCGATAGTGGCAATAATATCAGCCATTGCACACTCTACCTGTCTATCTGCCAGGATGAAAGTGTTTTCCATTATGGAAATGTGTTTAGATAATCATTTGTTACATTACAGTGTTCAAAGAGGCACTGCAGACCACATGTTCAATAGCCATCATTGTTCCATATCACTGTTGCATACATATGTCAAAGGTCAGCTCTGTAAACGGCATGCTGTCTGCAATTTGCATAACAATTATTCAAAAGAATCGTTGCAAACTCACCTCCATCTGATGCTGCCAGCGTCTGTGAAAAAACAAAAGTGAAACATTTTCATCACTGCACATTTTCCAAGCCGATAAAGGACAGCCCATAAACAGGAAGTATCCCAACATTAAACTAGCTGCGGTTTCTTCACAGACATCTGCACCACACCGCATCTGCAACACTACGTAGCACGCAACCGGGGTTCACGGATTCCCTCGTCACGGAAGCTGTGTCCATATATGAATGCGCAGAGAAGGCCTGTGAACTGCGCTCAATATGAAACGTGGCTTTTGACTACAGCACACCAGCAGCAACTTGCCCTCCATGCTCTGTTTCTTGCACTGAAAGATATGTTGACAATATTCGAGTGAAAAACAAAAATGCGCCTGACCTGCCATGAACCCCCCCCCCACCCCCCAGCGCACACCCAGTACACACAGATGTCCAACCCCTGCTTCTATTTTTTAGGATTGTTATGACTGGTAAGAGAGCCAGCAGGGAATAAGGGGAACAAAACATAGAACTGAAAAGGCCTTTTGACATTGATATATATCTCCAGGCCTCTGCACAATGTCTGAAATGTTGTGCAGAAATAAATAAATAAATATAAAGAAGCTTGACATTTCTTAAAATGTGACTCTATTCATATTGATTATTCATAACACCCTTTAATGAGTCTCATGGGTCCGTTGGTAATGCATTAGTGTCTCCTTTACAATTTGGCATGTGACTGGCAAACCGACTATTTTCTCCACAAGTACTTAATAGTCCTTCAGAAAATATTCCTTCAGAAAATCCCTTGAAACAAGGCAAATCGTTTCCTCTGCTACTTTAAGTCACTGGGCAAAAAATAAAAGGCAAATTTGACATCTCAAAGTGTTGCTTTGGGATAAAAAAAAAAAAACATAATTTCAAACAAATATCCTTGCCTAATGCTTTATCTGTAAACGGCTCCACTTGGAAGTGACTGGTTAGTGGCATCAATCACATGAATAATGATCAGGAAAAACATTTATCCTGAGACAACATTTTGGCTCTGTTACAGGTTTACCCTGTTTTTCCAAAAACCTTCTAAGACAGGCCTGGCCCCTCAAAATACAACCGCAAAAGAGACTGCTCCCAGGAAGGACATATTGTGATCATTTTGCATCGAGCAACGGCATGCAAAAAGAGGAACATATTTGTCTGCTCTTCAGAAAATGCTTTTTAAACCCAGATCAAGCAAAAACTTGATGTTTAGACTTTAATTCAAACTGTCCAAGGAAATTGCATTGGTTGTATTGGTCCACGATATGGCAGTTATGAAGTATATCAATACACAAAATTCAGTTACATGTAAGCTCATACACACACATACACACACATAACACACACACTATCGCGCACATGCGTAGGTAGGCACACCCACAAAGACACAAAAATATATTCGAAGAACACACCATCATGGCCATACCTTGTGCCCATTGGAAATCCCTGAGTTGTTCAATTTTAAGGACATATCTTCAATTTCAGGAAAAAACTCAGAGCTTTGAGGACACCCTGAGACACTAAGTCTTAAAATGTCTGTGCTGACAGTCTCACAGCAAGCTCACAGTCACTTCCTGCTTGAGCAGGAAGTCTTACCATGGCGACATGCCACAAGAGGATGTGTGGGCACTCTTCATAAACACTGAAACCTCTTTGACTTTGACACAGACAAGGGTAAGTGTCAGACCAATGTGCCGCGCCTTCTCTAAAAGGGTCGTCATTGACTGTTCCTAATTACAGGACGTATACAATGATACTACAATCAAAAGAGCAACACAATCCAAATTTACACAATCCAAAATCCCAAACTTTCAGATATGTAAAAGCTTGTTTTGCGCAGATAACTACTAAGTGATGTCAGCAGTAAGAAATACTATCATCTGAGGAGGGAGGGGAAAAAAGTAAATAGGCAAAGAGAGGAGCAGGTCACAAAGTAAATCACCAAGTGTCACCTTTGTAACAGTCAATGTCCGACTGCCAGTGAATCCAGTGCGTTCTCCAAACTTCCTCCTGAAGGACGTACGCAGGGTGAAGTGGCTGAAGCTCCGGGTGAGATCCTGGAAGCTCACGGTCCTCTGGACATCACAGGGGCATCAATAATCCACATTATTGACATGACCATAAATGCTCCTTTGATTAATATTACATAGCAAAACATTTTCACATTCATTCGTGTTAATACAAAACAGATATCGGAAAGGCTGTAATCATCAATCCGCTGACACCATCCCTCATAACATCATGAAGTTCAGATCTAAAAACAGGTAAGATCTAAAAAGAGTCAGAAATGAAACTGAGAGATAGATCTGAAGTACCTTCTCCCGGCCCTTGGCGGTTGCTTTCTGCGCCGGCTTGTCATGTCGGTGTAAAGCCGCGGCCTCCATGCTGGTGGTGAGAGGGAGCTGGGCGGCTGTGTGGTGTTTGGCAGGCTGACCAGCCCACACTGGGAGAGCATGGCAAAAGGGACCTACATGAACGGCCTATCACTAAGCAAACATCACCCCCTGCCATAAAACACAACTCTGCTCAGTATAAAAGTCAACGGATAAGAAAACACCAGTGACAGACACACACAGAGAGACAGAAAGAGAGAGGTCCAATTACCAGGGAATAGAACTGTACTTTTTCTACTGTGGGTATTGATGGCAGAAAATTCAAAGAGCTAGGGAATTCCAAGCCCATCATTTTTAAATAATGAGGTCTATCTGATGGTCAGATGGTAGGATCAACAGGCCTCTCTGTTCTGCCTCCATCAGATGGACAGAAAACAGTGGGGGGACTACAGAGCCAAATTGACTGGGAAATATCAAACACATTTGACCAGTCTGACTGCAGCAATTCTCCTGTAAATTCTGTATTTGTTTGACTAATGTTCTGTTCTCTAAAATTGAGAGATAATCATTTTGAGAAATATTTTAGGAGGTAGATGTCCAAGTTGAAATAGCATCCATAATGTAATCCAGATTTCCCTAATGACATATTTCAGTCTTTGAAAAAAAGTTTTATATAAGTTACATGTAAGCTAACCACATATAAATCTATGAAATGAGCATTTTAACTGTGAAATGTCATTTCAAAGCTAGTGAGCTAAGACTGTCAGTGGTGCCAAGCGTTGCCTCAAGACGATTTTAGAAATTATGCCAAGATGCTGCGACAACAGTAACATTTATTGAGTTCTCTATTATAGCTCCTTACCAGCAGTCATTTGCATAGTAATGCAGCTGCATTATGTTATCCGAGTCAGGTGAAACCACAATTTACTTTAGAAGCCTGATAGCTAGTTCCACAGCATTGTCTATTTAAATGCTATTACCTTAAAAATGTCATTAGAATTACACTTGTAGAATTACAAGTGTTCGATCCCCAAAAAGCTATAATGTACTCCAATGCCCTGGCTGCTTTGTGGTAAGCCATTTTAGAGATGCCCCACTGGCCAAATTGCCCTCAACCCAGTTCTGGACCAACCCCAGCAAGCCCAGACCAGCCCAGGGACCTGCTAGGATTTGCATAACTGTGGTTAATGTGTTGTGTGATGGCAACACCTGTTCCCAGCCAGTGACATCATGCGAGTGCAGCGCTGATGAGCAAGCCATCAGGATAGAAAGAGAGGGGGGAGGGAGGGGGGTGGCATTCCTGCATCCCTTACGGATGGCCAGACAGGCAGATCTGGCAACGCAAGCATCTGCATTTCAGCCCATCAGCAAGAGGCCAAATGGACTAACGCACAGTGTGCTCAGTCAGGCTGACACAGGGGCGGGCTGACCTCGTTTCTGTCAGGTCTGCTACAGAAAATGTCCATTAAATTTGCTTTCAAGACAATTCAAGTAGAACTCTATAAGTCTACTTTCAACATTCTATTTTTTATTTGTCAAGACAATTGGATTTCCTTTTCTCATAAATATTAATTTCTTCCTGGTGAGAGGCAATTTGAGGATAATTGCTCACATTATAAGAATAAAAGTACAAGTCAGTCTTGCTCTTGCATTTGCATAGCCATGCACAGCAACTGTGGCACTTACTGGTGTTGGTGACAAAGGGAATTGCGACATCTGTCTACATTTGATGGGTGCCATCCATCTCACATTCACTGAGAATATGCACATGAGCGCACACGCACATGTACACACACACAAACACACACACACACACACACACACACACACAGACACACACACACACACACACACACACACACACACACACACACACACACACACACACACACACAGTGTTGTAATGTAACGGAGTACAAATACTTCGTACTGTACTTAAGTAGAAATTTCACGTATCTGTACTTTACTTCACTATTTAAATGTATGTCAACTTCCACTTTTACTCCACTACATTTCCTAGATAAAATGTATACTTTTACTCCGTTATATTTCGTTACTAAAACATAAAATTAGAAAAAATGTGTGCGACTGCAATAAGGGAGGTGGTCCTTGATTGCATTACGCACGCTCCGCACGCTGCGCGCTCTATTTCAGCTCTTGTTTGTTGCTAAAGGAGGAGGACGCACAACTGAAACCGCCATGGAAGCACAAGCACCTACTGGAGGACCTCCCGTTATCATAGACGACCACCCCGACGATAGTGGTGAACTCGGTGAACAGGGTAGTGGTGAATATAACGTCATACACCCGTGGCCGTATTTGCAAGAAATGTTTCTGTACATCGGCTACCTGCCCTAGCTGCCTGTGAAAGGCTATTCATCCATAGCATCGCAGGAGTTGTCTTCAGTCCAAGAAGAGTAAAACTGAATCAGGCCCGGGGTGGGTAATCGGGAAAATTCCCGGTGGGCCGCTTCACTTTTGGGCCGGTCGAGGAAACAAATATTGACATTTGTCACGTTAGTCTATCTTTTCTTAAAGTAGGACACGTTCCGCATTCTGTGCATGACACCAATGCAATGCCTCTGCATGGGTTGTAGCCTACGTGAGGGAGTTTTCCCCTCCCAAAAAGAGTTGGTTGGGTCCATATAGCCCGTCTTTTCCAAAAAGTTTTCTCAGATATGGATAGCCAAGCCGGCCCTACAGTAGACACAAGCGTCAGGAAGGATGGAGGGTAGAAAGAGGCCAGGAGAGACTGAGCAGCAGATCAACCAGTCGACCACTGAAAATTATGAGCCCGAAATTAGTGATGAGGAGGCCATGACTACAGGGACAAATAGAGAGGATAAATTAAAGTTATTTAATGTAAGAAAGAGCAATTACCCTACATGATAAACCTATATGTCTTGTTTGCTCAGAAGAGGGTGTAGTAAAGGAGTAGGTTAAATCACCAAACAACAATATAGCCTACCCATGCAAAAAACATGTAGCCTAAACATTAGTTCAATATGCCTCTTTGTGGAAGCATGGGATAGGCTACATTTCAAAGGCTTTCTTTCTTTCTTTCTTTCTTTCTTTCTGTTTTGGTAACTTGTGGAATATTGGAATATTTTTTGTTAACTTCTCAGTTGAAGTGAATTATTATATAACCTTTACACATTTGTTGAACCATGGTACTAATAAAAACTACAGGATAGTAAGAGCTGAAATGTTGCTTAATTTATCCAATTTCCACCACTATGGTCGGTCTTGGGCCTGAAACTCCCAGGCACTGAATTCTGGCAACTTTGAAAACCAGCTTCTTTTGAAGATGAACAGACACCTTTTCAGTTTCAACCAATGACTGGCATATTAGTAGCTGCTGGACATAGGTGGCCTGTGTGTGTGTGTGTGAGTGACGGTGACCTGGAGCCCTAGAAATGCTCATGCCACATGACCAAACTGTTCTCCCTACAAGCAGGTCATTTTTTTTTTTGTGAAAGAAATAAGTTATTTATTTTTCATTTCAGAGAATTGTGCCTAAAATGTCCTAGAAAAGAATGTGATTTGATTTGATGAGTGAGATTAAGAAGATATGGGAACCCTGAATATGCTTTATGCTTTACTATAAGAAAGCCAAAATAAAGTTTACAATAAAAGTTCAAAATAAAACCACTTGCTTTTTACTTTTTACTTTTACTTCAAATACTTAAGTACATTAAATATCAGAAAATTACTTTTGATACTTAAGTACAGTATATATCAGATACTTTAAGACTTTTACTTAAGTAATATTCTAAAAGGCAACTTTCACTTCTACCAAAGTCTTTTTCTAGTACGATACTTGAACTTTTACTCAAGTATTGCTTTCTAGTACTTTATACAACACTGCACACACACACACAGAATATTTTAATGAGTGAATTTTCACTCCGGCCATGTTCGCCTTGCCTGAATCTTAGCGATCAGCCGTGCCCACGTTGTAAAAAGGCTTCAGTTCACAGTAGACCACTTGTCTGTTCCACACAGAGAATGCAACATCGCTGGAGACGACAGGAGTATCAAAGCATCAAAACATCAAAGGCAGTCTGATGAGAGACACAGAGAAAACACAACAAAAGGTGTGTTATTCTGTCTGTCCCAAAACAGGAACTTCAAATCTACTTCAGAGTGTATATAACTCTGAAAGACGTTCATCCCCAAGTTGTTCCTCTGAGATGTAAACAAAGTTACATTATTGATTAATTCATGCATTGTGATTATTGGAAAACTAGCTCTCTATTTTATTTTACTTTATTCAGTTCTATTTAACGGTGACAGTGTACATGGATGAATGTTTTTGTCAGTCTGTCATGTTGGTGAATTTCCCCCTAAGTTTGATACAGTTAAAACGGTGCGTGTTGAAGCCCCTTGGTTAAATACAATGTCCTGTGAACAATTTTTAGTGAACTTTCATCAGGGACATGACAGCATTTGTCCTAATCCTGGTTCTGCTACTGCCCTGTATATATGTATCTATGGTGATGGCCCTGCAAAGATTATGATATGCAAAGTTTATCAGAGCACAATCTATCAAATCCTTGTCTGTCTGCATTGCTCTGTACCCACTTTGTCCTGCATAAAACAGTTTTTGTGTTTGTGTCATGGGATTAAGACGTATTTACCTGGGTGAACACTATTGCCCCCCACAGTGCAGGAGTAAAAGCTCACAAGTTAATGAACCAAGACAAGAGGACCATGAAGCAGCTTGCACATCAACATCTTGTGTAAATGAAACATGACCAGGAAAAGACCTGAGAATCTGGCCCCGTAGACTAGCAGGCTAGCCTGCTTTCAGATCCTAGCAGACTAATTCACATGACCTAAGAAGTTGCTTTCTATGTCTGCTTTAAGTCCTAAAGACAACCAGGCCAACAATTATGGTTTAATGTGAGTAGCAGCCCTTAGACAGAATAAAAATCTTCACAACAGCGTGTGTCCAGAAGGCTTGGGGAGAGAGAGGTACTGTGCCTTTGACTGTGTGACAGAATGCTATGAGGCCTATGGCTTCTTGTGTGGCAGGTGGTTGGGAGGGATAATCCAGGTAAGTCTTTAATGCAGGAGGGAGGCGGAGGAGGTGACTTGGGTGGGGGTTGGGGTGGGAGGGCAGGAGAGAGGGAGGTGGAGGCGCGTGAAGAGATTGCTAATTGTGGCCCGTTAATCCTTTCCTAGTCTCCACCTCTTTTTCATCCGACCGAGTGGAGACGGGTCTCCATCCATCCTAGCCGAGGCTGCTTCGCTAAAGCCTAGTTCCGTGGGAAGCAACGAGGTGTCTGTTGGCACCTTCCATTTAGGCCTGGTGAAGACGCAGATCTAACTGGTTAGGATTTACCATAGAATGTAGCTTTGCTTCTTATCGCCATCCCTGCCACCACTGCCTGCTCCACTAACACCACTCACAATGGGAGAGAATCAGAAGGTAGGCATCATTACCGTTGTACTGCAACTACAGACTGTGTGAATACCCGAAAGGGCAAGGTTTTGCTTTTCAGAGAGTTGATTCTGTGAATTCTTTGTTCTCCCCTGAGAGACTGAGTCAATTGGGTAGTTGGAAGCAGGAATTGTGTTACTCAGAAGAAGCTACTTACTGTAGTGAATACTGTTGAGTTAGAGGTTTAGTGTTGTTTTTGCCAACCCAAAGGCCCTAATGATTCCATTACTAATGCATGGACAAGAATATCTGATCAAATATGTTGCAACCTTCAGCTATCTTTTTCTTTGTTCAATTTAAAGTCATTGTTCAGTCCAATTTCCTGATGTGTACAAAACTGTTGCATATTTTATGAAATATTACCTAAAACAGTATTGACTTTCAAAGCAAAGCTTGTTTGAGAGCTATTGTATTTGTACATATGTAGACGTTATGACCTGTAGCTGACCCCTTATGAAACATATGACCCCATCTGCTCCAGGGTTTGTTCTCAGTCATTGAGAAACTGAAGGGAACCACAGAGTTGGAATTCCGGATAGTTCTCCTGGGCCTGGATAACGCTGGCAAAACAACCTTACTGAAACAACTGGCTTCAGAAGATGTCAACACCATCACACCTACTCAGGTAAGGACATGAGTGAGGTTGTATGCTCTGCAGAAGAACACTACACTTGAGGATGCTTGAGGATACCCCTAATGGTCATTATGCTGTGAAGTCTGGTGCGTGGTTAGTTTGTGGATTGGGCACTAAGTACTGTTCTTTCAAAAACAAGCTAGGACTGGAGCTGTAGGCTTTAATTCAGTGTAGATATAGGCTACAATTCCTGGCATTACCACAGCTTACATAAGTAGACTCTAAGGTCAGGTTAGGAAATGGCAGTGACCTGTTGCTATGAAAGTGTCAGACTTGTTTCCCTCTGTTGTTACTCAAGTCTAGCGTGATCCTCACATGCTTGTGACACTCATCCAGAACATCAAAACTACTTTCAGTACCTCCTCACAATGCAGATGAGACAAATAGATGACACAGTTAACACAAATGTACATCAAAAACATAAGTGTTGATATGTTGCTAAGCATGCAGCCAAGAAATCAAGCAGAATACCTTGTGGAAGTAAACTTTCTATGTACTGCACTTGAACTGAACCTGAAATAACCCTGCTGGTAGATGATATAAAATGGCAATGACAACAAAAAGTCACAGTCGATATTGTGGTATTTCTGATTCCTACCATTGGGTTCCTGTTTCTATTCTGGCAATCCCAGACTTGCCAAGACAACATTCACCAAAGGGGATCAGAAGTCTTATTAGGTTGTGGGCTGACATTGGAGCCTCACGCCTCAACCTGACACACAAAACCCCCAGTTCATAGAAATATGATTGTCTGGACTTTCCTGTAAGATGACTGAGATAAAGTCTACTAAAATGGCTCAGGGTGGCACTATATGGAATTCATTCTGTACTGCTTGAATGAGCTTTTCAAAATAAACACATATTTTCAATATTTCACTGGTGCATATTTCCATTTTGCCAATTTTGTGGCGTGTTTCATAAGAGTTTATAAGAACTCTGTCAATACCAACGGTTCTCTTCTTAGTGTTTCATGTAACAGCACAATTGAGCCTGATCAGCATTCGCTTTCCCTGGTTAATTAACACGCATCTATTACAAAACCCTTAAGCATAACTCCCAGTGAGTTCCTTTGTAGAGGATTCACACTAAGAATAGAGCCTAGGCCGTGACTTTAATCCCGCGGTTGAAGATGATCTAGCCCATCAAGTCTTTGGAGTAGGAGGCTACTTAAAGGCCGGGTAAAAATAGAAACGTGTTTGAAACGCTGCCATCTCTATCTCTGGCCATGCCAGGATGTTGGTCCCAATGAGGATCACTGGGACACCTGGGCAAAAAAAAGGGAGCCCTCATTCACACATTAGTGGTCACGATGATGTCCCACTTCCATAATGTTTTTAGGAATAGAATAGCATCTGTACTATCAGCCCAACTCTGCTACTGTTTAACTCCAACAGGGCTTCAACATTAAAAGTGTCACATCCCATGGCATGAAGCTCAATGTTTGGGACATTGGAGGACAACGAAAGATCCGCACTTTCTGGAAAAAGTACTTGGAAAACACAGACCTGCTGGTTTGTTGAAAACATTTCTCTTTCAAACTCATTTATACACCATCTAGGCTATAGTATGTATAAGGAAACTTATATAGACCAATGTAGACCAATTTACTCTCTAGTGACTAGTCCTATATATAGCATGTATTAAGCCATTGCTCCTTCTTCCAACCACTTTAGATTTACGTCATTGACAGCGCAGACAAGAAGAGGTTTGAAGAGACAGGGGTGGTAAGACAGCACACAACTTACATTACTATTGGCTGGCAGATTAGCTGACAGACTAGCCTTATTCACTAACCATTTATCTACTAGTTTTCTAAATACCTGATCCTTCCTCTTTTCCCCTGAAGGAGCTCGCTGAGTTGATCGAGGAGGAGAACCTGAAGGGTGTGCCCATACTCATTTTTGCCAACAAGCAGGACCTGGCCACGGCCTCACCCGCCAGCGAGATAGCAGAGGGACTCAACCTGCACACGTACCGCGACCGCGAGTGGCAGATCCAGGCCTGCTCTGCAGTGTCTGCAGAGGGTGTACAGGTGGGCAACAGCAGGCACAGTCGGATAAGGCTGAAAACACACAACAAAAACAACAACAACAACAACTTGCATTTATACAGTACTTTATCAAGGCACTGTATGGGCAGAAATGCTCCCCGCTAAGCCTGAAAACACATAAAACATCTGTGGAAGGCAGAACAGGCAGAACAACAGGTCACAATCATGCCTGAGAACATATAGAATAGACGATGAAGGCAGACATATTACATCCTACAAAATCAGAGTAGATCAAATCAGTCCTAACTGCAATATTACCTAGAGGATGTGCAAACAGTGCAATGCAAGTGAACTATTACGACTTAAAGGCTGGCTGTGAAGACATATGTCGGTTTGTTGTTGTGCTGTCACCACAAGACTGTATTAAACACGCCAATCCCACAGTACAACAACAGTGATAACAGCTTTGTTTGAGTAGTAGATTTGTTTGAGAAGTAGTTTCAGCGGCTACGCATGGAGTGACGACAGAAAATGAGCTATGAGAGGATTCTGGCAGTTTCATTGAATTTGATACTATACAGTGTCAATGCAGAGTCAACGAGGCTGATATCATTTTTTATGTATTTATTTATAAATATACTGCCTCATTAGATGTCTTGTTGCACTTGACAAGGAATGCACTTCATTTTGTTGTACCTGTTACAATGACAAATAAAAGATATTCTATTCCATATTATGAGATCAGATTCAGTTTCAGTAACGTGAGAGAAGACATGTCATTGCTGTTTTAGAATTTGGCTGAGAGGCCCAAAATATTTTTAAATTCTGTTTGCATTTTGTTTGATTGTCCTCTTTTATCCTGTCGTATTACAGGATGGCATGAACTGGATCAGCAACAACATCGCGAATAAGAAGAAGTGAATGTCAATTCATTTTTTACTTCACTACCCCAAAACATTTCTCCGAGCATAATGAAAAACAATTTTGTAATAATATTTTTTTTGTACGAAGCTCAGTGCTCAGTATGAGAAAAATCCAGACGTACATTGTAGCATTTTTGTCTGGCTTAAGAGAATCCACATACTAAGTTCTGAACAAACAACTAAAGAATAAGCAGGTTGGCCATCAGGCCTCCTTGTCTCTCCTGTCAATAACAGGTGCTATGTTGAGCTAAGCTGAGGCCAGAAGCAGTATACTTCCGGGATGTACTGGATGTACTGTCGGAATGATTGACTGTCCCTTTGTAGAGGGTTCTGGAACATTTTGAAATGCAAGTTGATGGAAGTATCAGAATTTGGAAAGTGCGGAAATGTCCAGTATTCTGTCTGTCAAAATGTGAATAGAAAATATGTTTAGTAGTTATATCTCAGGGTACATTAACTACCCACTATGGTGTAACCCTTTACCTAACCCAGTCCTGACCACAGTGAAAATAGCCAGTTATAAATCAGAGTAGATTTGTGATTACACAGAATTATGTACAAGGCAACATTGTATAGAGTGTACAATGCAATTGTGTCTCTGCAATGTTTGTGAAATTATGTGACATTAAATTCCTCTAGTTCTTTACAAGCTCCGGTTTAATTTGTGAATGTTGCATTGTGATGAAATTAATTTACAATTAATTAAATTATTTGTCAGTTTTACTGCTGAAATTACAAACATTATGTTTCATATTCTATTACTTTGAAAATCAACACATTCTGTCACATATTTCCCTATTATTTGTGCAAGATATTTAATGAATCTAAGGTTACTGTGGGTAAATAACGGTGCTAGTTGAGAGCTGAGAACAAAGGTGAATGTATAAACTATAAGGGAGAAAAGGCGGAAAGAATTGGGGAAAAGAAAACAGCAATTGCTTGGGTACACCTCCATGTTCCTTGGTGCCCTAGATTTAGGCATGAGTCAGGCCTTAAGGATGCATCTGTGGTTTACTACGTGCCATCTCTCTGTTCTGGCCCCTGGATCAGGTTTTTACTGACCAGGATGCGGAGGGGCTACTGTGATAATCTCCTGACCATTAGCCTTTAGCACACCACTGGCTAAATTAAGCCAGTGATCTAACCATTTAACTCCAGCCACGCTTAGCTCTGTCAGCTCACATTCTCCCCCAGGCAGAAGCCACTGGACTGCAGCAAGCAACACATCAGTCATCACAAGGATACAATCCTCTAACTCACAGGTATGTGCAAATACATCTGTGGATTTTTGGCAGTATTGCTGAATGCATGCATGTAATTGTAATGGCAGTCTAATCAGTTCATATGATTCTCATAGAATATTCTTTTGTCTGCCAAGATAAATCTTGAATATATTTATATTTCTTGACTGACGACTTATTACTGATCTCAGTTTGAATCGAAATAGGGTATTTTCCATTAGTAAAGATGGCTTTCTCATTTTTACATAATTCTAAATCTCTGATGTTTTATTTACTGATTTGCTTGTTTGTTTGTATTTTTTCTCCTTTCTTTTCTCTCTATTATTGTGTTAAATGCTCCAAATGTAAAGCACTTTGAGCTGTGTTCTGTGTATGAAAGGTGCTATAGAAATAAAGCTTATTATTATTATTATTATTATTATTATTATTTTCATGTAATGACATGCAATGATAGTAGCTCACACAGTGGGAACACAGCAGTAATTCTTCTAAATTAATTATTGTTGCATATGCCTGAAGAGTGAACTAAAAACAAAAGCCAAAATGCCGGTTCCTTATCCCGACATGGAGAAGCAGAGGAGACAAAACATTTTGGACGCCAGCGCAGAAATAGAAGGAGGTATGGCACTACACTCAAATCTACATGGTCAAAGCTCATAAAAGGCTACATTTCATGTTAATCTTATATAATAAACGTCAGTTTGGATTGCTATTAGTCTTTAGCTTGACAATGATTCAACAATTCAAATTCAACAATGGAAATTCCAAATGTTCAATAGCAATGGAGCAAAGGTTACGTGTGAGCAGAACAGAAAGTGCAGAAAGGAGCTCAGTAATGTCATATGTCATATGTCATATCCCGGGGGGGGGGGGGGCATACTGAGCCATGACTCACAAATGCCTGACTGGGCAGAGCTCTTAGCCCCAGTCAAAGAGGAGATGACCTCACAGCACAGGCAGCAGGCAGTCTGAATACCCGCGTCAAATTTAATTAAGCTACCGAATACTCATGTTTACAGAGCCCGGCCATGATTAATTGCAGATTGTCCTCATAGTACATGTCAGTGAAAAATATGGCAATAAATCAATTATCTCTATGACGTGTCATAACCTTGGATGCCTTCCTCATTGTTTTGTTTGTGTGTGTGTGTGTGTGTGTGTGTGAGTGTGAGTGTGAGTGTGTGTGTGTGTGTGTGTGTGTGTGTGTGTGTGTGCTACAGATCATTTTAACTTGGGGAAGAAGATGAGCATTCCTCGAGACGTAATGATGGAGGAACTGAAACTGTTGTCGAACAGAGGCTCCAAGATGTTTCACGAGCGACTGAAGCGAGTTGAAAGGTTCACCCTGGAAAACGCAAACACACAGACTTGTGTAGGAGTATTTCACTCTTGTATCATTCTGCTATTTTTATATTTAGAAGGCACAGTATGCAAAGTCTAAGCCCTACAGACTTGTATTTCATGTCAACATCGAAACAGCAGCTCAGAGAAACCCACTTTTAAGTGAAGAGCTCTAGGACCCTGTGGAACAGATGTCTGCAGATTGTTTATAGGAAAACAGGCATATAGGGCAATACTGACCTGTCCACTACTGGTTCTCCCCATGAGCAGGATGACACCGAGGGCAATAAAGGGCCTGGGGGCAATAAAGGGCCTGAAGACAAGAACTCCAGTGGCAGTCAGGTGGGCATCAGCCAGCCTGGGAAGAACTGTCTGGTGAGCACACTGAAACAAACTGTGGCCAGGAAGGGGAACCCTGATGTTCTTGCTCCAGGTGAATACGCTCTCTGTGGTTCCGCAGCAGTCTCCTGACACAATTGTGAAGTTCATGTTGCCCAAATCAAATATTAAATATTTAATATCTAAATATTTAAATATTCCGATAAATATTTTAATAATTCATGATTAGCTCCATTCAAAGTCATTCTATTACGAGTGGTAAAATAGGGCAGTGGTATAGCATGCAGTAGCCTGAAAAGCTGTGGGTTCAATTCCTGAATCTGGCCTTCTACCGTTGTACCCTTGAGCAAGGCACTTAAAGCTGCAGTTGGCAAGTCTGACAGATTGAGAGGACTTTGAATGTTGAATGTTTACAACTCTCATGCCCCTCCCCCACTACCACCGAGCACCCTCTCATCGAGTTGTGCTCGCCAGTGTGTGTGCACCAGACTGTGATTGACAGTCAGATCTCACACAGCCCTGCTCTGATTGGACCAGAAGAACCGGGAGCTGTGGATTTTTGCAAAACAAATAACAGGCTCTAGGTGGAGGTAGAAGTGTGTTTTTTTTTTCTAAAACCGGCTGATTTATGTTGTTCTGTCGGAGCATAGTGTCGGTTTCAGTGAATATGATAAAAAAAATCTTGCCAAATGCAGCTTTAACCTTAAGTTATTCTGGGGACATTGGCCCTCGTAATATAATTGACATATGTATGTCGCTTTGGATAAAATCGTCTGCTAAATGAATATATGTAAGCGTAAAATACAAAGTTACCTCTATATTCAAAGTTCCATTTTAGCAGCTACAAGTGGAATCCAGATTCCAAAGTGACTAACAATTTCAACTTGGCAGAGAGGTGAGAGAAGAGAGCCTGCTCATTTTAAATATCAGAGGGTTCTCCCCTTTACTCGTTTGATCTCTGTAAGGTTACTCTGGGCCGCTGACAGAGGTACCCCACGAGAGATTCAACGTCACCATCATCCCCAAGTCCTACAGCTCACCGTGGAATGAGGAGAAGCGGGGCGGCGACACTGTGGTGGCGTCCATCAGCGCCAACCTCCCCGAGCTGCCAGCCAAGCTCACCCCGGCCAACTACAAATGCTTCAACAGGTCAGCACATCTCCCACGGGCCAGACAAGCCCGCGTCCTGCTGAGGAAGCGCTCTGGCCGGACGGGCATGCAGACATTTGGCCCCGAGGGTTAACGGCAAGCTGTTGTTGTTGTGCCTGCCATCCTTTGGAGAAGTCTATGGCCTGAATAGTGAAACCCAAGTCTCTTCACAACATGCTCAAATTAGGCACAGCATGGATTGTAAGATGACACTATTGCAAGGCGAGCAGTATATTTAGCAGGAAGCCATAAAATTGTATTGCTTGGCTAAAAGTCAACATCTAATACTTGGTCAGTTCTCACAAAATTGGTTTGATTCCTTCCATGTATTGGCTGCACCTGACCTGACATTGTGGCCTACTCACCAGAATCAGAAGAGATTTTTTGTTCCTCTCTGTGTTGGGGACTCTCTGGGTCCACTCCATAACTACATAGTGCACTTTAAAAAGAGCAACAAGGCAATTAATCACTTTGTAGTGCACTATGTATTGTAGTGAATGACTATGAATGTTCCAAACACAGGGACTGAGATGGTAACAACTTTGTTGTAAAGGAACCAGAATTTGTAGCCTAATCTGCGTTCTCAACCCACATGTATTGAGCTTTTTTTGACATATGCTTGAGAGTTAGGTTTGCAATCAATAAACACACACCTAATGTGACCTATTAGTATCAGTGAGATAGCAAACAGGAAATGCTTTTTGTCTGTTTAACCATAAACAGGAAATGCGTTCTGTTTGTTTCACTCAGGGCTCCGACGCCTTTTGGAGGGACGGCAGGGAGTGTGAGAACATTCCCTTTGCCAGGGTTCGAACTCAATCAGGCCTACACAGAGTCAAATATGACCTGGGAGCGGATGTGCCACCGGCCCAACTTCAACCGCAGGCCCCAGGGATGGGTCAGACAGTACACCCCCGAGTCTGAGGACCTCTGAGGATGCAGTGAAGACTGGGGGAGCTGGACTGGGCTGAGCTGGGCGGCTGTGCCCCGTGTCCAGTGACTTGACTGACTGCACTGGCTTAATGAGCATAGAAGAGGATTACAACAGGCAACACGGCAGCTGATTTAAAGCTTCTACCTGAATGCTGAATGTAAAACTGACCTTAAAGAGCAGCTCTAGCAGGATCTGAACTAACAGGGTTTTGTGGAGAAAATACTACTTTTTTTTTCTCATTTGAAGGAAAATGCATATCACTATTCGATGATAAATCATAAAATGAAAGGGTTTAATAAATGTTACATTATCACATTACAAAATTGTTGGAAACAATACACAGATGAATGGAAATATCACAAAACGGGTTGGATTGGTCCAAATAGGACGACACACACACTACAATTGGACTGGCAGTGACGGCTGAGTCCTCTTCTTCCATTCTGTAACAGTTCAGACTTTGAAATTGTACATTAGAGTGACAACGTCTCCACCTTGTGGAGAATAATAGTTACTACACCCTAGTTATGCACAGAGTCAGGCCAAATGTACACATCACGTTGAACACGCAACCTCCAGAAGGTCTCAGGTTCATAGCAGGCTGAATTTAAAGTGGAAAAGTTGTCTGGATGTAATGTGTAGAAATAAAAAGCATGAGTCATCTGAATTCTCTTTGTTACATATACATTCACATACTTCCCCCTCTCCCGCAGTCAGACAAGCCTCACAGTGGAAAAAACACTTATCACATCATGGCAAAAGGAATCATACGAATGAGGAATTGGTTTATGGTCATATCCAAAAATACAGAGAAATAAGACAAGCAAAAAAAAAAACATTAGTGAGGCATATACATTTGATGAATTTGAAATTGAGCCTGCTTCTCTGATGGGTACCAAGGATTCACTGCTTTGATAAAAGAAATTAAAAAAAAGACATTGCCGACTGGAATAGGACCAACCTGATGACATTATATATATATATATAAAAAGGTTGTCTTTTTTGCCACAGTTCACAGCAGTGTTTTTTAAGTTCCATCCCTAGGTGCCTCCGTGGCGAGCAGCATGGGCACCCATGCGCTGAGGATCCTGGGAAGGGTAGTGGACCTGACCTGGGAGCCTCATTTGCATGGGAGGGGGCATAGGAGGGCCCATGCCATCCATAGAGGGGAACATTGGAGGACCAAAGCCTACAAAACAGAGCACAGGGATATAGATTACTACTGGGTAATTAAATACACACCCTGAAATATAAGTGATTTAAATCTTCGCAAAAGCTTGTTTTGCAAAGTCAACATACATCAAATTATTATTGTTTTAATATTAGGACATTTTAATTAATGAATTGGGAAATTTCCTCTACTCTGTGTCCCCTTCAGTTCTCAAAGAAGTTTCTATTGAAGTACGTCCAATTTTGACAGCTGACCAACCCCTCCCATTACTACATTATGACACTACCCTTGCCACCGGTCACTCATCCCCATGTAATGTCAGGCAGAGGGAGTCTGACCTGGAGGTGGGGGCATGGAGACCCCTGGAGGAGGCGGCAGCCCCATGTTCATCACCACAGGAGCACTGCTGGGGCCCAGGTTGAAGTAATTGGCTGAGCCCTCCTCTTCTGACACAGGAGGTGGAGGCAACGCTACGAGGATTAAAAAAAACAAAAAAGTATTTAGAGATACATAGGTATTTTTTTTAAGAATCAGAAAAAAATTGAGATGTAAAATAAACATCATAAACCTGAGTGTAAAATAAACGTCATAAACCTAATTCAGTTTATATTAGAATCTATGTGATTAACTAAATTGATGTTCCGCACAAATACTTAATGTTAGCACAGCTAGCCTTTTCTTCTTGATGGTGATAGTCGTATGAGTTGCTCACCTCCAGGAAGTCCAGGCACTGGTTCCAGTCGCATGCCGCTTTCAGACACTCCGTCTTTTTCTCTCTCCTTTCCTCGAGATCCCTGGGACCTGGGACAGACAGACAGACAGACAGACAGACAGACAGACAGAGACAGACACACATTAACTTCCATAGAATGGTTTTGTTACACTGAAAAAAATGAATTGTTACAGCGAAATCAGATATGACACTCTCCTTAACATTTTCTCTTTTGTTGGAATCCTAAATGACACAAAAAAACTGGCCATCTGCAGCACCGCCTCCCATGAATAACTTTCTCATAAACCATCAAAGTCCAGACCATGTCCTCCTTAAGGACAATAAGGGCCTTTCAATCCTCACCTGCCCCATTTGACGTTGAGTCTGCGGCCGTGAATGATGAGCTTGTTAAAGGACTTCTCCGCAGCTGACTCAGCAGCCCCACGCGTAGCAAACTGGATGAAAGCGCACTGCTGTCTGGGAACGACTGTGATGGTGCGAATCTCCCCAAACTGATAGAAGTGGTTCCTGCCAAAAGAAAAGAACATAGTAGGAAACAGCCCTTTTAACGTGGTTAAAAGCATGTTACCCTTTCAGTGTAAACAATTTGCAGATTCTCTGGCAGTCAGGCTCACCACATCAAATAACCTGCAGTTTCAACACAACAAACCAAGAACGGGTACACTGCTGAAATTCAATGGAAAAGTAGACTGCAAATACAGTGTAATGGAGAACACAAATACAGTGTAAATGGAGAACACAAATACAGTGTAAATGGAGAACACAAATACAGTGTAAATGGAGAACACAAATGGAGAACACAAATACAGTGTAAATGGAGAACACAAATACAGTGTAATGGAGAACACAAATACTAGAGATTTGATTTTGGGGACAGAGGCAGTTCTTCTAAGGAGATCATTGTATGAACAGGAAGTCATTAGGAACACAACAAATCCTTTTAAAAAACAGCAGTCGTGGAAAACCTCCAGATTTCATATTCAAACGCATTTCCATAGATGCTGATGTTCAGGCAGAACAATGGAGAATCTCACCTGAGTTCGGAGTCAGTGATGGTGTCTCCTAGGCCTCCCACATAAAGAGTGGTGATAGACTTGTCGTCTGGAGTATCCAGTCTCGGCATGGAAGACGCCCTCTTCAACAGTTTGTCAGCAACCGGATCATTGATGCCATAGTAACGGTCCTTGATGTTCTGGTCAGCCAGAGGGTCATCTGGATCAGTTGGCTTCTCATGTCTGTGGTTAAAGGTAAACAGTAGATACAACTTTCAAGTCCAAGGTTACATGTCAACATTGCAATACTGAACATTAGGCTTCAGACACGTTTTGGCATTAAAATGACCAAGGTAATGGCAATTATATTTTATTTGAAGCTATAAAATGTGTCTGGCAATGTTGATGTTACCGCTCTGCCTAAATGGCGAACCCTTCAACCAAACCCGTGCCTCACCTGTACGGACACTCCTCTCCTCTCTTGCACTCTCCCTTCACCCAGAAGGAGCAGATGTGTGGCCTGTTCCTCTTGTAGTAGGGCGTGGTGCGGGCCAGCTTCAGGAGCATGTCACTGGAACTCGGAGCCTTACCAAGCATACCCACTGCCCTCGTCCCGTCAGAGTTGGCAATCTGTCAGACATTCATCATTCAGCGCTTGGGGATGGCAATTTATCTACCTTGCTACCAGAATGTACCTCATTCTATGTCTGAAAAGACCAACTTTGGTAAAATCCACACTAGTAGTATATGTTTAGTGAACGGAATGAGGTGTATACAGGGGTAAATAATGATGATTATTGATAAATCTGCGATTCTAAACAACATCATGCACACTTCATGTGAGGTTGATGGAAATGTACCTCTCTCTCCATATTCTGAGTGTAGTATTCTTTGTTCACATCTGACTTCGGCACGTCATCTTTGACCGAAAGACCTGTGTCACGGACCTGAATGGGCAGACCTGCAGGAAGAATACAAACATTTAACTCCTGAGAGGACTTGTTTGTGAAAGACCAGTGGTCAGTGGACACAATCATACCATATTCAAGGTCAAGCAAGCAGGTCTGGCAGACGTTCTTCATTTTGCTGCAAGTCTGACAAACCTCTGTCTTCTTGAAGCGCATTCTCACACCAGGGCACCAGCGAAACACAGTGAAGGGACGGGCACAAATCTACGGAAGCAAAATATACACAGGGAGGGAGGTGAAGCTAATGAATAAAAGGCCTGCAACTATTAATTGACTCATTGAGGTAAATTGCAAAATCCCAAATTAAAAAGTACACTGCACTAAGTGTAACAGAAAACTATTAATGTTAACATGTTGAATTATTAAGGCTAACGATCATCCTTGCACTTACTTTACACTCCTTCCCATACTTCTCTTTGGTCTAACAAAAAAAGAAAAACATTAAGAAGTTCATCATTACAATTATCCACAGTCTTTTAACCACAAGAGGTGATTCAGCCATTAAATTAATGTGAGGTACATACCATGCGAATGTAAGGATTCTCTCCTAGACATGTTTGGCAGAGAATTGGAAAATCCTGCAACGAGAAATAACACTTCATAAGTCAAAGGCATATTTGAAAGACAACGCACGTGTTGGAATAAAGTTTGACAAACGTTTTATATCACTCCTGTAGAGATTTGTATTTCCTCATGCATTGAGCTCCTAGATTACCGTAAACTAAGTTATCGTTAGATCACAAGATCAACGCTCCCGAAATGTACCTAGCAAGAATAAATACGACACATACACATTAGCTTACAGTATAGAAAATGAAAATGTTGGCTCCCTCGTTCACATATGAGCTAACGTTAGATTAGATTTGAAACGAGTCTTCGTTTACAAGCCACATGCCTATTCACAAGCCAGTCTGATGATAAGCGTAAGCGATGATAACGTTACGTTACATTCTTTGAAAACAGACAAAAGTGCTAGCGTTAGCTAGCCAGCATCGCCATAGCAGCATTTCAGGATAATGATCGGTTTGTCACCGTTAATATAAACACTTATTACAGTATTCACATGACCATTAGCATCACTTAAATTATGTCATATTTTAGTTAACCTAGACATTTAAAGCATACCGCGTCCTCCCAATTTTGCCTGTTGTATGTGTTAGCTCCTAGAGACGTCGCCATTTTTCCAGGGATGGACAAACAGGAAGTGACGTAGTCGACCTATCCGTTTGAGAAGGACGGTGAGCCAGGAGTATCAATACTGGAAAAACAAAAACTCTCTGGCTGACTGTATAGTAGGCTGACTACAAAAATACAAGTTGTGTGTAAAAGCTCCTAACTGTATTATATAGGGGGGCAAGTGGCAAGAGAGATAGATTAGCTATAAGGAAGATAATCCTGGTGGCTTGTGAATAGAAACGGTCTCTGCTGGTACCGGTCCGCATACTCTTATACCTTCTCAGGGGTGTGATTCTTCCGTTTTAAAAACGGAATTCCGTTTTTTTGGACTTGAAAATGAGACCCACACAATTCGTATAGATCCGATGAGTTTTGTTTTTTTTTTAGAGAGGGGGGGTCTGTCGGTCAGAGGTAGGCTATATTTCTGTATACACAGGCCATTGTTATAACAGGCCGCTGACATTGACGACGGGTTTTGTGCTTCACATCTTTCCGAATATCCGCCGCTTCTAGTGTATTTCGTTTAGTGGATTTCATTGAAAGTGACGGGTAGACGGGACGCGTTGATCAGCTGCGTTCTGAAGAATGCTTGATAAGTTCAGTGTGTGTGGCGAACTAGTTTCTCAACAGAAGCAATGAAACAAAGGTCAACAAATTGATTTAAAGATGTATGAAGTTTTTTTTTTTCTCGTTTTGGCTTTGCATCAGGTACGCTTTCAGGATTTTCCGATAATGAATCTCGTGATGCTGATATTGAATTTTAATTTCTGCGCGTGTAAGCTGTGCTGAAGTTAGCTGTGACGGACTAGCCAAACCTTACAGGTTTTCATAGTTTTAACACACAAAGCCTGTCTACCTTAGGGGACATTCCAGGATTTTGGTACATTTCCTGTCCCACCACTTAAATCTCAAATGTACATATCCAAAATATCTAAATGACTATTTTTTGTGAATAATGTACTTGTTATAAGACAAACTGTAAAATTTGGTGGAAAAATAAGCTCCTTAGATATTATTCAAAAGACCGAATACCTTTGGACCACCTCAAAAAATGGCCATTTTCTCTTGTCCCATACATTGGGTGACCAACTCCTTTGCCAAATTTAACAATTAAAATAAGCTCTAAACTAGATGTACCGCAGAGCGGTACAAAATATGACCGCTGCCCAGTCCAGCACATTTTTTCCACAAAAATAAATCACGCTGAAAGGCCTATGATTCTAACTGTCTCACTAAATTGCATTATCCACACTCAATTCTCACTGGTATCTGCTAGACAACAAGTACCAAAACATGATTAGTTCATAGATTTCACATGTAAAATTCATTTTATACAACCCCACCTCCATCTTGCCTGTTCATAATTATGAGAAATTCTTGAATTGTGTGCATGTGTGCATGTACATGTTTATGTTATGTGTGTGGGTGTGTGTGTGTGTGTGCGTGCTTGTGTGTGTGCCTGCGTATGTGCCTGTGCATGCATGCGTACATATGTCTACTGTGTGAGTATGTGTCATAAGTATGATTACTGTGAATGTATGTGTGTGCGTGTGTATCTGTTTGTGCACATGTGTGCACATGAAATGGGTTAACATGACCCCTGGAGGCAAACATACGGAAAAAAATGGTCATCCTAGGCCCTACAGTTCTCAAGATATTCACAGAGAACTGTGTCTGCCCTACCCTCCTTTCGGGGGGTCCAGTCCAGCGGGGGGGCTACAGATCAAAACGAAAAACGACGGTTCCATGCTATCCATGTGGGGTTACATGCCCACCAAGTTTTGTGTACCCCGGTCTTTCAGTGTCCCGGGAATCCTTGTTGGTGTACGTCACTAAATGTACACATAAATTATTTTATTGTAAGGCCCCCCATGAACGAAAGTACACAAAACTTGGCATGCATTCGGAGGGTGTCATAATGATCCTACACTTTTAATTTCGTGCAGTTTTGATCTTGTCAGCCAGAGATATTGTGATGAAAACACCTAATTTTTTGCTTTTTAATTTTTAACTAGGTGGCGCTATACATGAAATTAGTGGTAATGGGATGGGTTGACATGCCCCCTTAAGACCAACATACATAAAAAAGGTGGACCTCATAGGCCCTACGGTTCTCGAGATATTTACTGAAAACTGTCTCCGGCCACCTACAGGCCAGTTGGTGTATAGTAACATAAATTAATTTATTGTGTGGCCCCCCATGAACGGAATTCCACAAAACTTGGCGTGCATACAGAGGGTGTCATAATGATCCTACACTTCCAATTTCGTGCAGTTTTGACTATGTTAGGTCACAGATACCTGCGATTACAACACCTCATTTTTACTTTTTTGTGTTTAACTAGGTGGCGCTATACATGAAATGAGTGGTTATGGAATGGGTTGACATGGCCCCTTGAGATCAACATACAAAAAAAATTGGTCCTCCTAAACCCTACGGTTCTCGAGATATTCACAGAAAACTGTGTCTGCCCTACCCTCCTTTCGGGGGGTCCAGTCCAGCGAGGGGGCTACAGATCAAACCAAACGAAAAACGATGGTTCCATGCTATCCATGTGGGGTTACATGCCCACCAAGTTTCGTGTACCCCGGTCTTTCAGTGTCCCGGGAATCCTTGACGGAAATTTGGGCATGCGAAAAAGAAAAAAAAATCTGACTAAACTTATATGACCGCCGCTTCGCTGCACGGTGTTCATAATAAATTACTTCCTCTTGTATATTGTTGATATTCATCTCCTTTATTTATGAAAACAATTTCTTTGATCTACATTGTATTGCATGTTACAGTTTTTATGCTATTAAGTTGTGTCCCACAACATTCGCGCAACCCTGTTACCATAAGTAATTTTAACTGGCAGAGAAAGAGTTAAAAATATTTGTCTACTGGCACAAAGGAAGTTACAACACAAGGACATTTTCTGCCCACATGGCAAGACCAAAGGTAAGCGCTCTAACAATTTTCAGGGTTTTTTTCCAAATATGTTTGTCCAAGTTGCGTGTGTCACTCAGTGAACGCAACTCTGTTACTCATATTGTAGGCCTACGACTAATATTGAGTAGAGTCAAAATTTACTTTATATACTTATATAACCATGTTTGTCCTTGATCTTGTATACATAGCTAAATTTTACAGTTAGCATCTGTTCCTGGGGTAAACCACAACTTAGCCTAGATTTGCAACCCTGTTACTCGCAACCCTGTTACTGTAAGTTGAGTAACAGGGTTGCATTAGAATAAACAGGGTTGCATATTTTCAGTTTGCTTTGACAAAACATTCAAATTAAACATTTTAACTGAAATTATAGTTGCAATCATGGGCGTCATTAGCCCAATTCTAGAGGGGCTCAAGCCACCCTAAAATATTTCAAAGCCATCCTAGGACTTTCAAGATGGCCAATTTTTGTTTGGCCCATAACTTTTGAACGGGTGGATAGATTGGCACCAAATTCGGTGTGCTCATGCTCTGGGACTGGCACACAAATATATTACATTTAGAGGCCAACACTTTCAAGATGGCTGACTTTCAAGATGGCCGATTATTGTTTGGCCCATAAGTTCTGAACGGGTGGACGGATTCACACCAAATTCTGTGTGCTCATGCTCTAGGACAGGTACATGAACTCATTACGCCCCTGATGGCGTGGGTGGCTCACTAAAAAGAAGGGCTGATAGGCTTGTCAGCCAAGGAGTGGACATCCCCACAGCATCCTCCCTACTGAGCACTGTGTGAGGGAGAATCTAAGGTTTCTTTGTTTTACATTGAGGAAGAGGCTGTGGAGGATGCTGCGAGTGCAATGCTAGCTAATCTCCCGTCCATACCTGCAACAATGATGATTCACCAAGTCCTTACTCTTTCTCCTGGTGAGATTCTCTATCGGGATATCAGCTGCCTGTGCTCTGCTTCAGGCAATCTTCAATGTGAATGCCAAGAAACCAAGAGTTTCAGCTTCAATCCCACAGACGCCAGCACACAAGCTCCAATCCATCGCCCACCAGAAGTCCAGTGGCATAGCCCAAATGTTGTGGGGAAATGGTGTGCCTTGTTGTACGATGACAAGATCTACCCAGGAATCATTCAAGCAGTGAATGAGACCCATTGTCAGGTCAGATGCATGAGTAAAGCAGGGCCAAACCGTTTTTTCTGGCCTGTGAGGGAAGATGTTCATTGGTACCCTTTTGGTGACGTACTTGCTCTCATTCCTCCACCAGAGAATGTCACATTGCGCCACATGGCCATTGCAACTGATGTGTGGGATGCTATAGCCTCTTGTGAACGAGAAATATAAAGACATGTTGTGAACTAAAATCCAATGTGTTCATGTTCAGGCTTAGGCTCCAGTGGGTCACTTTGAGACCATGTGTTCATGTTCATTTATTTTGAAAATTCATGTTCAATTTTGATGAAAAGTTTTTAAAAAGAGGTTTTAAACCTCATGACTACTGACTTCAATATAAAATGATAACAGACTGATCTTTATACAATTTTTGTACTGTTCTTGATGATATTACATTGATGAGTTACATTAATGAATTCCATTTTGTATAGTTCATGCTCAATTTTAGTGAAAATTTTTAAAAGAAGAGGTATAAAACCACATGCCTGTTGAGTTTAATCTAAAATGAAATACAACTGTTACTGCTGTTCTATTGATACTACATTGATGAATCACATTACTTGTTGTGTCTTCATGGAAGTTTGGTGAATAAAAAAGCATTTCAGTAATTCTGTGTGATGGGCTTATATTCATAACCTGTAAAGACCCGATAAAATGCTTTCATTCAACCCCCGCAACCCTGTTACTCAACCTCAACCCTGTTGCTGTAACATTTTTAACTAATATAATGTTGTATAATATTTTTTCAGAAGTGGCCACCCCTGAAATGTACTAAAATCCTGGAATGTCCCTTAGGCCTACTACAGTACATTGTTTAGTTTGCCTTGTCATTTACGCGTTTGTCCAGCCGTTCACCTCCGTGAACCTTGCGCCCCTTGTCTAAAACATATTTCAGCATGCCGTCTCACCATGAGAACGTAACGTTATGGTGACGGTGCTAAGAGATCAAAGCTTTCATACTTAGTAAAACTCTTGCACATCATATTGAGCTGAATATTTAGTGGAAATAGCCTACTGTAGCATTGTGTTGATAGATAAAAAGTCACCAATTTAAAGGCGCAGTCCGCATTTTAACCTTAGCTCTCCATTTAGTGTGTGCGCTTTAAAAACTAGTGTTGTAGCCGGTTATCCTACACAATCCTGGTGCAGTTAAAACAGAGCCTACCATTTATTTTAGGAGGAGAGGTGTAGGACCTGCAGTGTTACTTTGGGAGGAGAGGAATCAATGTAATTTGATTCTCTTTGGAACTGAATGTACTCAATGTTGGTTTAAGTTATAAACAAAACATGTTATAAATGGAAAGAATCCATGGTTCTGCGTCACTGTTGGCAAAATGATCATGATGGCCTATATATTTCAGCCATATTTGGTTTAATCTTGTGTAGGCCTAGGCTACTTTGCTCTATTATAAATTAGTTTTCTTTAGGCCTTATAGGCTGTATTGTAATATGCTATAATGTTTGAAATATATGTATCTCAATGTATCAATACTTCCCGTAAAAGTCATCAGATGTCATCATTTAAAGGGTTATTTTTCAAAATTTTGTTTTTTATAGTATATACCCGAAATATATTTTTAGTATATACCCGAAATATATTTTCTTTAAGGTCCTTTTCTAGTGCCACCCTTGCATAGGATTTGCCCCATGTATTTTATGAAGTGTAGGTGATGGGTAAATTAAATATACGGTAGCCAACACTATAATACACTAAAGTACTCGAACCAGCGGGGGGGGGGGGGGGACTTGAACTTCTACCAGATGGTAAGAGGGTGAAGAGACAGTGGCTGGGATGACAAGGGTCCGCTTGATCTTTCTCCTGCAGCACTGGCTGTAAAGGTCCTGAATAGTGGGTAACTCAGTCCTCGTAATACACTACGCTGACCTGACCACCCTTTGCAGAGCTTTGCGGTCATGGGCGGTGCTGTTACCATACCATGCTGTGATGTCGCCACTTGCCAAACTTCCACAGCCACCGAAGAAAGAAGAGCTGCTATCTTGCTGACTTTGTGACCATACCTATATGGTGTGACCAGCTCAGAACCTCGCTGATGTTAGTCCACTGCTGTGTACCCAGTGTAGATGGGTGTGTGCTTCTCTTCCTGCAGTCTCCTGTAGTCCACTATCAGCTCCTTGGTTCTGCTGACGTTAAGCAGCAGGCTCTTGTCCTGGCACCAAGATGTTGCCACCTCTGCTCTATAAGCAGACCTCTGTAAGCTTTTTACCTACATGAGGGCATTTTCCCATCATCTCAGTCACAACAATCCGGATCATTTGCCTCCTCAGTTTTGGGCTTGGCCTTTTTCCCCTCTCCAGAGAATGCATCAATTCCTCAAACAATTTACTCCATGGAATTTTAAAGCTGTCGTCCCACTGTGTGTCAAGTCCTGGGCTGCTGGAGGAGGTTGACGTTGAACTTCTGAGTGAAAGAGAGAGCGATGACAGCGATTCTACAGATGATAGCTGTTCTGAGCTGTTCTTGGGAGTTTGGTCTTTAAATGACAAAAAAATAAGATTATGAATCACACTGTAAAATATTACACAATGTCCATGTAAAATATTACACAATGTCCATGTCCATGTGTTGTGTGGTGTTTTTACTTACATTTCTGTTTCCAAACTGAAATAAGCTTTCTGGCTTGTACAGGTCTTAATGCGGTCATCAAATCAGCCTCCGTTACAAAGCGTAGATCCTCAGAGGTCTCGACTCCAATGGACTGCAAGTGCTCTTCCAGGATGTTTTTGTTTACTGCTTGAAATTCTGATAGGACTTCCATGATGGCGACATCATGAGTCACTCATATTTCCACTGAAGAAGAAATGCCACCATCAAACAGAACAGAAAAAAATATACAGTACATATCCTTGTAACACTTAACACTTATATTAATGTCAAACTATAAACAGTGATAATTAAGTGAGCTTTAAAGGAATTATCCGGAGTAAAATGCACTTTAGATCAATTTACGGATGATTGGGAGTACATACGTTGAGTTGACATCAAAATCATGTCATTCGGATGTGTTTTGAGAAAGTTCGATTTTATTCGTAAACTCGTTAGCTTGGAAGTGACCCGGGCATGTCATTTCGCCGCTACAAAACGCTATTTTTATACCTCTTCTACAGTTCCAAACAACATTACACGTGGTAGTGAGTAGAGGGTCCCTAAAGCCAAACCGAAGTATCCCGCTGCAGCTGCCATCTTTAGGGGAAAGTCCGTAGGAGTCGATTGCCGAGTGTGGAGTAACACGCTCTGGAAATTCACAATTTCGTTGCGTTTTTTTTATTTTTTTATTTTTTTTTTTAAACATAGTCCAGTATTTATTTCGAAATTGAAATGAAGTTGTACGCAACAGCAAACCCTAGCTTACTAACAGGTTGGAATTTTGAAATGTCACGCGTGAGGTAGCCTCCTGTAGCATACAACTTCATTTCAATTTCGAAAGAAATACTTAACTATGTTTTTTTTTTTTTTTAAAAACGGCGACGAAATTGTGAATTTCCAGTGCGTGTTACTCCACACTCGGCTATCGCGGATAATTCCTTTAATTGGACTCCATCAAGAATGTATGATACCAAAGGATAGAAATCGGGCAGGTCATTAATGTTCATACACTGCAACCCAAGACTGTCCTTTGTCACAGAATACAGATGGTATTCTTAGAGGAAGATGCCTTTGTGGATATCCATCAAAACATACACAGATGTCATTTTGAATCAAGATGAGTAGAAGTTCACCAAACTACATATACTCATCATTTCTGTACACAATAAACGGTCCTTTTTATATGCAGTGCCCTTGTACTGAATGTCTGTGGTGACTGTGGCATTGCTTTCTGGAATGGCCAACTCCCTGACTGCATGTTTAAAGAGGCCCTATGCAACAATTTTAGCAAAAATGACCTTAATGATGCAGGTTGAGAGTCGTTCTGATGGTTCTACAACACTTTTTAGGTCGTTTGGTGGGTGCTTCATCTCCCCCTAGTGCTTCTCCGCGGAAAAAACGAATATGCAACTTTCTGGTCCCGGACCGAAGAAATCCGGATGTGACTCGGCAGAAGGCCTCGAAAATATAGATAGATAGATAGATAGATAGATACTTTATTGATCCCCAAGGGGAAATTCAAGGGTCTTAGTAGCATACAGACATCACACACAACATGCACTTACAGCAGAAATGGTAAATATAAGTATAAACATATAACTAAACTCCACTGTACAATAAAGACAGTATAAGATAAGAAAGATAAGAAAACTAACATAACTAAATATTAAAAACACTATATAAGTTAAATTAAGAAAGTCAATGTGCTTGAGGGTGATCAAGCATAAGACGCTTGTAGTGACAGGGCCGGGACTGGTAAGGTGCTAAAGGGAGTGAGTGTCATGGTGAATGTGCAAACAGTAGTCCAACAGTCCTTAGTTATGTGTGCATGGCAAGGTGCTCAAGAGAGTGAGTGTCATGGTGAAGGTGCAAAATTAGTCCAACATTAGTCCAACAGTGCAGCAGTGCAAGAGTAAGGTCTAGAGACCAGCATAAATAATATGGACAAATAGGAGAGTAAAGTATAATGTAGACAAGGTAAAATAAAAAACTATTTCAGTGCAAGAACAGGTTGAGGTAATAGGGTTATAGCCATTCATTTCAGTATTGTAGCAGAAGCCTGACCGCAGCCATTGATCATGTGTGCTAATATATCATGAACAACAGTGTAGCAGTAAAACAGCAGTGAAAACATTAAGCTGTGTACATTAGTAAAACAGTAGTAAAGCAGTAGTGGGCAGTCAGTACTCAAACATGGAGAGGGTGGAGAGGCAGACAGACTAAGCAGAGAAGTCTATCTCTCCTCTTACCTTTACTGAGACATTGAACAGTTCAATGGCCCTAGGAACAAATGACTTCCTCAGCCTTTCAGTTGTGCATGGCAGTGAGCGAAGTCTCCAGCTGATCAAACTCTTTTAGTTTTTAATAGTGCTGTAGAGTGGATGACATTTATTGTCCAAGATGTTGATCAGTTTGTTTAGGGTCCTTTTGTCAGATATTGAAGTGATGCACTCCAGTTCAGCTCCCACTACAGAGCCAGCCTTCCTTACCAGCCTGTCAAGTCGCCCAGCATCCTTCTTCTTTGTGCTTCCTCCCCAGCATACCACTGCATAGAAGAGGGCGCTGGCCACAACAGACTGATAGAACATCCTGAGGAGCTTGCTGCACACATTGAAGGACCGCAGCCTCCTCAGGAAGTACAGCCTGCTCTGTCCTTTCTTGTAGAGTGCATCAGTGTTGGCTGACCAGTCCAGTTTATTGTCCAGGTGGAGACCCAGATACTTGTAGGTGCTTACCACCTCCACATTGACCCCATCAATGGAGACTGGTAGCAGAGCGGGCTTAGACCTGCGGAAATCCACCACCATCTCCTTGGTCTTTGAAGTGTTTAGTTGAAGGTGATTGAGTTTGCACCACTGCACAAAGTCCTCCACCAGGCTCCTGTACTCCTCCTCTTGCTCGTCCCTGATACACCCCACAATTGCAGTATCATCAGAAAACTTCTGCATGTGTCATGACTCGGTGTTGTAGCAGAAGTCAGATGTGTACAGGGTGAACAGGACTGGAGAGAGCACAGTTCCCTGTGGCGCTCCGGTGCTGCTGACCACAGTGTCAGAGAGGCAGTTCTTCAGTCTGACGAACTGTGGTCGCTCGGTCAGGTAATCTGTAATCCAGGTTACCAGGTGACCGTCCACACCCATCTGCAAGAGCTTGTCTCCCAGTCTGAGGGGCTAGACGGTTGTAGCCCTATGGGAATTTAGGCTATTTCCTAAAACTACTATTTTCATTTTGGTTATTTTCTTTATAATGCACATTTCATGTTGTTAAGAATGTGTTAAAAATGTTTACATGTACTAAAAATTAAGTTAATTAAAAATGACTTACCTGGAAGAAAGATCCAATCAGGAGTCGGGGTTAGAGGTCACGAGGAAGGAGGAAGATGAACGGGAGAGACACGAGTGAGAACTGCGCTGTGTACTGCCACCTTAGAAATTGGTAAAACACCAAGTTAATAAGTGTGATAGTAAATGTACCTGCATACTACACAAAGAGTGAGTTACATACATTTGGATAAGTTTGCAGTGTAATAGTTTATGGTTTTGAAGAACTCGGTTAGAGTTCTCAACGAGGAGAAAGAGTGGACGGCTAGTCAGCACGATCTAGCTACAAAGA
Organism: Alosa sapidissima; assembly: GCF_018492685.1. Lineage (NCBI taxonomy): Eukaryota > Metazoa > Chordata > Actinopteri > Clupeiformes > Clupeidae > Alosa > Alosa sapidissima. The sequence goes on along the minus strand of NC_055961.1, from coordinate 7,277,893 downwards.
CTTTGCCAGCGAGTAGCCTGCTCGGTTGCCCTTTTGTGCCTCGTCTGAAGAAGCACTTATCTCCGGAACCATCCCCTGCTAAGCTGTTGGAAGACGTCTTCAACCACCCGCATCGCCAGCACCGCGTTGCCGCGGCGTGGACAACGACAACGACCAGCACTACTGCAGCAGTGAGTTTTTTTGTTTGCTGCGCAGTGGCGCCAAGTGACCATTTTGTTTGAGGTCTCTACGCTCCCAAGCCACGATACAGGCCTGCAACGTGTCCTCCCTTCTATGACTGTCTGGGTATTCATTCTATTTGCCGGCTTAGCTTTAACTGTATGTGATTTAATGTGTTGTTTGCATAAGTAGCCATTGGATTGAACTGTGTTTTTGAATTTGCACTTATATTTTAACTGTATGTGCGTACTATATTTTTTCAGTAAATAGTTTAAACGTATTTTTGTTGAAGACTTGCATTACATTGGGTTTATGATCTTTATGATTTTGATCCTTAAGGTAAGATAATATTATTGAGTTAAAATTAGCCTGGTTTAAAGTAAAAGTGTTTAAATGCTGATTGAGAAGTGACATTTCAGTTGATGCTTATTGCACTTATTGTATTGATAGCCATTTAAAAAGTTAATGTTTAGTTGACTAAGTGAGATAGCTGCAGACCTTTAGTGCTTTTCTTTAACTTAGCGCTAAAGACACTGTATTGATATTTACATTAGGTTGCCAGCTACCATTAGGGTAGGTATTAAAATAGCTGTAAATGCTAACAAACAAATAATAATTAGGGAATTACTTTAGAGCATTAATTAAGCTTAGAGAGAGAGATCTCTCACCACATAGGAATTCGGGGAGCGCACTCCACACTAATAGCCAGACACGCTAGGGGGCGCTACATAAAATGGGGGCTCGTCCGGGATGGATTAATTAATGCAATTAACTAATTTGTAAATTGATGCTAATAGCTGTTAGCAGTAGTAGTTAAAATTTTGTTCGTTTCTCAAAGTGTTGAAGTTTACTGAGAAGCTAAATACTGATACTGATTATAGGTTAACATATGCTTTACCGGTTAGCATTAGCCTCAGAATTTATTAGCTTCTTTAAGAAATAAAAAAAAAAAAAAAAAGTTGTAGAGAAAACCTAAAAGCCTAACAGAAAATGGAGCCTCAGAATAGCACTGTAGAACTAGTTAAAGAGCTCAAAGACTGGTGCAAAAGAGAAGAATTGGATGAAGACCATGCTGTGATGGTGATGATTCTAGAAGAAGTGGAAAACGCATTGATTGAAGAAACAATGGGAACAATCAAAGCTTTAGGCCGAGTGCGAGTGAGAGGACGTACTCTCAGTTTGAAGCTGAATCGTCTTACAGTGCTATGCGAGTGCAAAGAGCGGGTTGACCCCACTAAAGTTCCGTCTGAAGTGGTGCCGGATGGCAAAACGGAGAAATGGAGGATAGTTATTGCTTCGGAAAGTCCTGTTTCTGGCGGGAGTGTTCCTCTAAGCCCGTTAACTAGTTTGTTGGGAGAACCACCGGAGGGTGGCTCAGCAGAGTCTATTATTCGTGCGGTAGGGGATTTGTTGACTAAGATGGGGAAACCATCAGGTGAGAACAGCAGTTACCGTCGTCTGAGAGTGTTCTCAGGTACTTTGCCAACTCCAGTTGGAGAAGAGTCTCTTGAGCATTGGCTAGAGCATGCGCGTCTGATGGTCGAGGAGAGCGAGTGTTCTACTAAGGAGAAACGACGGCGTATCATGGAAAGTCTGAAAGGTCCTGCGTTAGCTATTGTAAAGGCTGTGCGGATTGGTGATCCGGAGGTTAGTCCTGCCCTATGCTTAGAAGCCATTGAGAGTGCTTTTGGGTCTGCTGAGACGGGTGAAGACCTGTATTTTGCCTTTAGGTTGCTACAGCAGCAGCCAAAGGAGAAGTTGTCTGACTTTCTTAGGCGTGTAGAGTTGTCGTTGACCAAGGTAGTTCGTCGCGGAGGTCTCCCTACAGGCCGTGCTGACCGTGCTCGAGTGGAGCAGCTGCTGAGAGGTGCTGTCCACTCCGATATGATGCTTGTCCAACTCAAACTCAGGGAAAGGAAGGAAAACCCTCCATCATTCTTGGAACTGCTGAGTGAGATCAGGAGTGAAGAAGAGTATGAGTCTTCTAGGATGAAGCTGAACACCTCTGTCCAGAGAGTTCACACAAACCCTGCTACAGACAGTAGACAGGATGATGTTGATAGTTTGAGAACAGAAATTAATGAACTCAAGTCAATGTTCACTGCCATGAGTACGTTGCCTAGCCAGGTTGTAGCAGATAGCAAAGGACCTGTGTCAATGACAAAGATGCCCACCCCCGAGACAGGTGGGGATAAGGAAGTAGATGTTTTAAGAAAACAGGTGAAGAACCTACAGAAGCAAATGGCCGGCCATAAGCTTAAAGTCTCTGAATCCACTACTTCAGTTCTTAGAGTAGAGCCATCAAGACAAGCCCATAGGGATAATAGAAAGCAACCATCTAACGACTCAGATGGGAACTTTTGTTATCGCTGTGGTGAAAACGGCCATTACTCTGCCAAATGCCAGAATGCAGAGAATCAGGGCAAAGTGATTCAAAAGCTGATACAGTCTCTAAAGAAAGCAAAACAGGGTGATCCATCTTCCCAAGCATCAGGCGGTCATCACACCGTGTGCTCAGCTAAGAAAAGTGAAGTAACCACCCTTAAAAGAGGCATTCCGCAAGGACTGATCGGCCCCTGTTCAATCATTCCAGTGAAGATAAATGGCCAGCACTGTGATGCGCTTCTGGATAGCGGCTCTCAAATCACAATCATCTTTGAGACCTGGTATAAGCACCACTTACCTGATGTCCCAATCCAGCCAGTGTCAGGGTTGGCTATATGGGGTTTAAGTGACACCAGTTACCCCTACCTGGGATATGTCGTAGTGGAGATGGAATTTTCAGAAAAGGTCACAGGTGCAAAGGAGACTCTTTCCGTTCTTGCTCTGATTTGCCCAAGTCCCAAAAGTCCTGAAAAGACCCCTGTGATCTTAGGCACAAATGCCAACCTGTTCCAGCGACTGTCCCAGCTCTGCCGAGAGACCACAGGGGTGGACATTGCACAGACTCTTGGCATAAAGACAAAGAATACCATCGTTCACACCGACCAACCAACCACTGAGGGTGAAGAGGATGAAGTGGCATGTGTGAAGTGGATGGGTCCAGGCTCTCTAACCTTACCTCCGGGTGGTGAATGCTGCGCCATCTGTGAAGTAGAGTTGAAGAGGCCTCTGGGTAAAGACATGTTGATGGTTGAGGCATCACCCACCGCTCCATTACCCTCTGGAGTACTGCTACAGCCTATGGTCATGCCGAGTACCTCAGTGGATGATCACCTCACTGTCCTCATCCAGAATGAGTCTATGAAAGACACAGTCATTCCAATTGGAACTGTCGTAGGCCAGCTGTGTCACGCTGATCCAGTCGTTCCATCTCTGAAAGTTGACACTGAGGCTGTGACTGTGCCAACAGAGTTAGACCCTCAACTTATCCAGTTTGGCGACTCGCCCATACCACACCAATGGAAAGCGCGACTCCGTCAAAAGTTATGTGAGCGAGCAAGCGTATTCTCATTACACGAGTGGGATGTCGGCCTGGCAAAGGAGGTGGAACATCATATCAGGATGACTGACGCAAAGCCATTCAGAGAACGTTCAAGACGTTTAGCTCCAGCGGATATTGATGATGTTCGTCAGCACTTGCAAGAGTTGTTAAAGGCTGGTATAATTAAGGAGTCACGTAGCCAGTACGCATCACCAATTGTGATAGCCAGAAAGAAAACTGGGCGTATCAGAATGTGCATTGACTATAGGACCCTAAATAGGCGTACAATTCCAGACCAGTACACGACTCCTCGCATAGATGATGCGTTAGATTGTTTAACTGGGAGCAAATGGTTTTCCGTTCTCGACTTACGCAGCGGGTACTACCAGATCGCCATGGCGGAGGAGGACAAAGAAAAAACTGCCTTCATTTGTCCCCTCGGATTTTTTCAATTCGAAAGAATGCCTCAAGGCATAACAGGAGCCCCTGCAACGTTCCAAAGACTTATGGAGAAAGCTGTCGGCGATATGAATCTCCTTCAGGTGTTAGTTTATTTAGACGATCTCATAGTCTTTGGACGTTCATTAGAAGAACATGAGGAACGCCTCCTGCGGGTGTTAGATAGGCTGGAAGAGGTTGGGCTAAAACTATCCCTTGACAAGTGTCAATTTTGTCAACCCAGGGTTAAGTATGTGGGTCACATAGTGTCCGCTGATGGTGTTGCTACTGACCCTGAGAAGCTAGAGGCAGTCGCTAGGTGGCCTAGGCCCACAGATCTTAAATCGCTGCGGTCGTTTCTAGGTTTCTGTGGGTATTATAGACGCTTTATAGCAAACTATTCTGCGATCGTTAGGCCCCTCACAGAGCTGACAAAGGGCTATGCCCCCACCCAGCATGGAAGGAAACAAGCCCCAGACAAGACCAAGACCTACTTTAAAGACTCAGAACCATTTAATGACCGATGGGATCAGTCCTGCACAGACGCATTCAATCGTATCATTCAGTGTCTGCTCAATGCACCTGTACTGGCATTTGCTGATGCCAATAAGCCATATGTCCTACACACAGACGCAAGTTTCAAAGGGCTCGGTGCCGTACTCTATCAGGAACATCCAGAAGGGTTGAGACCCGTGGCGTTTGCCAGCAGAAAGTTGAGCTCTCCTGAACAACGATACCCTGTACATCAGCTAGAGTTCCTTGCGTTGAAATGGGCTGTCGTTGATAAATTTCACGACTACCTCTATGGAGCGAAGTTCACCGTACGCACCGACAATAACCCGTTGACTTATGTACTTACCACGGCCAAACTCAATGCGACCGGTCATCGTTGGCTGGCAGCCCTGGCCACCTATGACTTCGATGTAAAGTATAGGCCTGGAAAAGCAAACATTGATGCTGACTTGCTGTCTCGCAACTTACATGAAGGTGGGGAGTGGGATGGCATGTCTCAGAACATAGTGAAGTCCATATGTCGGCGGGTGGAAGTGGACGTATCCCCAAATTCGTCCCCCAGGTATGTGGAACAATTAGGAGCTTCGCCAGCATGTATTCCGGAAGTGTATGCCTTTTCGTCTCAGTTACACCTCAGCTCACTGGAGCAACTATCAAAAGCGGACTTGATGACTGCTCAGAAGAGGGATGCTGTGATCAGACGTGTGATTGAGGCAGTGAAACAGGGAGTCTGGCCTAGCAACAAAGATTTAGACACCGAGATGCTACTGATGAAGAGGGAAGTTGGCAGACTACTGATGAGAGATGGACTTCTGTACAGGGCAAGCAAGAAAGCTGCAGAGGAGGCACTACAGCTTGTGCTGCCTGCTGAGTTCAGAGAAGTGGTGTTGCGCTCTCTTCATGACGACATGGGCCACTTAGGCGTGGAGAGGGTAACTCAACTCCTAAGAGCAAGATTCTACTGGCCCAAAATGGCTCATGAGGCAGAGAAATATGTGCGGAACTGTGGACTGCATCACTCGCAAAACACCTGCCAAGAAAGCCGCCTCCTTACACCAAATCACCAGCAGTGGTCCTATGGATCTCGTGTGTATTGACTTTTTGTCAATGGAACCCGATTCCAGAGGCATTAGTAACGTCCTGGTTGTGACCGATCACTATACCAGATATGCTCAAGCCTTTCCTGCAAAGAATCAGAAAGCCCTGACGGTAGCTAAGATCCTAGTCGAAAAGTATTTTGTTCACTATGGCTTACCTGTTAGGATTCATTCTGATCAGGGAAGAGATTTTGAGTCGAGACTGATAAGAGAGCTGTTGACTACCTTGGGCATACGGAAATCACGAACGACTCCGTATCACCCGCAAGGGGACCCCCAACCGGAGCGGTTCAACCGCACGCTGCTCTCTATGTTGGCTACGTTAGGCCAAGAGAAGAAGAGGTCCTGGAGTCAGCATGTAGCCTCCTTAGTGCATGCATTACAACAGCACAAAAAGTGATGCGACGGGATACTCTCCTTACTACTTAATGTTCGGTAGGGAAGCTAGACTACCGGTAGACCTGTGCTTCGAGACATCCAAAGATGGAACTGAGGAGAGAAATCATTTCCAGTATGTCGAAAGCCTGAAACGTGACCTGCAACGAGCCTATCAACTTGCTAGTCAAGCGGCTGACAAGACTCACTTGAGGAACAAGAGAGCCTATGATCAAAAGGTCAGTTTTCAGAACATACAGGAAGGAGACCGTGTTCTTCTAAAGAATCTTGGACTAAAAGGGAAACACAAACTGGAAAGTCGATGGAGTTCCATACCCCATGTAGTAGTAGGAAAGATGCCGAACTTACCTGTATTCCGTGTGAGACCTGAAGGAGGCAGAGGCGGAGTAAGAACCATCCATCGTGACCACATCTTACCTATTGGGCAATCTGTGAGGATCCCAGTGGAGCAAGCCTGTGAAGAAACCCCTTTAAGACCTAGAACACGTTCAACCCGAACAAGACAAAGACAACTGATTGTGAGTCAAAGAGAAGAAGTTCCAGAGCTGACGGATTCCTCATCTGATGTGGAGTGTGGCCATTCCCATAGGTCATACCGGGAGTATCTGGAACGTCTGCTGAAGAGGCGAGAAGTGTCGGATAGAATCTCCGTGAGTTCACAGTATGAAGACGCCATAGAACCAAGTCCTGTGCAGTCAGCTGAAGTGCTGGAGTCCGACATACAAGATGACGAAGAAGGTCGAGCTGTGGCAGATTCGGATCCTTATGATTCCGAAACAGACCTGGATGCTGGAAGAAATCCTGTCCACGCACCTAAAGAAAAACTGAGCTGTAAACCAAAAGTTAATAGGGTACTTAGACCAAGAATAACTGAGAAAAGACAAATAAAACCTGTGTTTAGACTTACTTATGACGAACCTGGAAAGGCAAGTGAGCAACCAATAACAATAGTTCATAGAGGCATTATCATTAAGTTAGGTAAAAACTAAGTTGGGTACAAAGTCCACAGTGTATATAAAAAGGTTTAATACTTTAAATAGGATCTAGAGTTAAGGTGTTCTAGTGTCTAATGAGGACATTTAGACATTTAGTAAGGGGAGGATGTAGCCCTATGGGAATTTAGGCTATTTCCTAAAACTACTATTTTCATTTTGGTTATTTTCTTTATAATGCACATTTCATGTTGTTAAGAATGTGTTAAAAATGTTTACATGTACTAAAAATTAAGTTAATTACAAATGACTTACCTGGAAGAAAGATCCAATCAGGAGTCGGGGTTAGAGGTCACGAGGAAGGAGGAAGATGAACGGGAGGAGAAGGAGACCGGGAAAAAAGAGAGAGACACGAGTGAGAACTGCGCTGTGTACTGCCACCTTAGAAATTGGTAAAACACCAAGTTAATAAGTGTGATAGTAAATGTACCTGCATACTACACAAAGAGTGAGTTACATACATTTGGATAAGTTTGCAGTGTAATAGTTTATGGTTTTGAAGAACTCGGTTAGAGTTCTCAACGAGGAGAAAGAGTGGACGGCTAGTCAGCACGATCTAGCTACAAAGACTTTGCCAGCGAGTAGCCTGCTCGGTTGCCCTTTTGTGCCTCGTCTGAAGAAGCACTTATCTCCGGAACCATCCCCTGCTAAGCTGTTGGAAGACGTCTTCAACCACCCGCATCGCCAGCACCGCGTTGCCGCGGCGTGGACAACGACAACGACCAGCACTACTGCAGCAGTGAGTTTTTTTGTTTGCTGCGCAGTGGCGCCAAGTGACCATTTTGTTTGAGGTCTCTACGCTCCCAAGCCACGATACAGGCCTGCAACGTGTCCTCCCTTCTATGACTGTCTGGGTATTCATTCTATTTGCCGGCTTAGCTTTAACTGTATGTGATTTAATGTGTTGTTTGCATAAGTAGCCATTGGATTGAACTGTGTTTTTGAATTTGCACTTATATTTTAACTGTATGTGCGTACTATATTTTTTCAGTAAATAGTTTAAACGTATTTTTGTTGAAGACTTGCATTACATTGGGTTTATGATCTTTATGATTTTGATCCTTAAGGTAAGATAATATTATTGAGTTAAAATTAGCCTGGTTTAAAGTAAAAGTGTTTAAATGCTGATTGAGAAGTGACATTTCAGTTGATGCTTATTGCACTTATTGTATTGATAGCCATTTAAAAAGTTAATGTTTAGTTGACTAAGTGAGATAGCTGCAGACCTTTAGTGCTTTTCTTTAACTTAGCGCTAAAGACACTGTATTGATATTTACATTAGGTTGCCAGCTACCATTAGGGTAGGTATTAAAATAGCTGTAAATGCTAACAAACAAATAATAATTAGGGAATTACTTTAGAGCATTAATTAAGCTTAGAGAGAGAGATCTCTCACCACATAGGAATTCGGGGAGCGCACTCCACACTAATAGCCAGACACGCTAGGGGGCGCTACATAAAATGGGGGCTCGTCCGGGATGGATTAATTAATGCAATTAACTAATTTGTAAATTGATGCTAATAGCTGTTAGCAGTAGTAGTTAAAATTTTGTTCGTTTCTCAAAGTGTTGAAGTTTACTGAGAAGCTAAATACTGATACTGATTATAGGTTAACATATGCTTTACCGGTTAGCATTAGCCTCAGAATTTATTAGCTTCTTTAAGAAATAAAAAAAAAAAAAAAAAGTTGTAGAGAAAACCTAAAAGCCTAACAGAAAATGGAGCCTCAGAATAGCACTGTAGAACTAGTTAAAGAGCTCAAAGACTGGTGCAAAAGAGAAGAATTGGATGAAGACCATGCTGTGATGGTGATGATTCTAGAAGAAGTGGAAAACGCATTGATTGAAGAAACAATGGGAACAATCAAAGCTTTAGGCCGAGTGCGAGTGAGAGGACGTACTCTCAGTTTGAAGCTGAATCGTCTTACAGTGCTATGCGAGTGCAAAGAGCGGGTTGACCCCACTAAAGTTCCGTCTGAAGTGGTGCCGGATGGCAAAACGGAGAAATGGAGGATAGTTATTGCTTCGGAAAGTCCTGTTTCTGGCGGGAGTGTTCCTCTAAGCCCGTTAACTAGTTTGTTGGGAGAACCACCGGAGGGTGGCTCAGCAGAGTCTATTATTCGTGCGGTAGGGGATTTGTTGACTAAGATGGGGAAACCATCAGGTGAGAACAGCAGTTACCGTCGTCTGAGAGTGTTCTCAGGTACTTTGCCAACTCCAGTTGGAGAAGAGTCTCTTGAGCATTGGCTAGAGCATGCGCGTCTGATGGTCGAGGAGAGCGAGTGTTCTACTAAGGAGAAACGACGGCGTATCATGGAAAGTCTGAAAGGTCCTGCGTTAGCTATTGTAAAGGCTGTGCGGATTGGTGATCCGGAGGTTAGTCCTGCCCTATGCTTAGAAGCCATTGAGAGTGCTTTTGGGTCTGCTGAGACGGGTGAAGACCTGTATTTTGCCTTTAGGTTGCTACAGCAGCAGCCAAAGGAGAAGTTGTCTGACTTTCTTAGGCGTGTAGAGTTGTCGTTGACCAAGGTAGTTCGTCGCGGAGGTCTCCCTACAGGCCGTGCTGACCGTGCTCGAGTGGAGCAGCTGCTGAGAGGTGCTGTCCACTCCGATATGATGCTTGTCCAACTCAAACTCAGGGAAAGGAAGGAAAACCCTCCATCATTCTTGGAACTGCTGAGTGAGATCAGGAGTGAAGAAGAGTATGAGTCTTCTAGGATGAAGCTGAACACCTCTGTCCAGAGAGTTCACACAAACCCTGCTACAGACAGTAGACAGGATGATGTTGATAGTTTGAGAACAGAAATTAATGAACTCAAGTCAATGTTCACTGCCATGAGTACGTTGCCTAGCCAGGTTGTAGCAGATAGCAAAGGACCTGTGTCAATGACAAAGATGCCCACCCCCGAGACAGGTGGGGATAAGGAAGTAGATGTTTTAAGAAAACAGGTGAAGAACCTACAGAAGCAAATGGCCGGCCATAAGCTTAAAGTCTCTGAATCCACTACTTCAGTTCTTAGAGTAGAGCCATCAAGACAAGCCCATAGGGATAATAGAAAGCAACCATCTAACGACTCAGATGGGAACTTTTGTTATCGCTGTGGTGAAAACGGCCATTACTCTGCCAAATGCCAGAATGCAGAGAATCAGGGCAAAGTGATTCAAAAGCTGATACAGTCTCTAAAGAAAGCAAAACAGGGTGATCCATCTTCCCAAGCATCAGGCGGTCATCACACCGTGTGCTCAGCTAAGAAAAGTGAAGTAACCACCCTTAAAAGAGGCATTCCGCAAGGACTGATCGGCCCCTGTTCAATCATTCCAGTGAAGATAAATGGCCAGCACTGTGATGCGCTTCTGGATAGCGGCTCTCAAATCACAATCATCTTTGAGACCTGGTATAAGCACCACTTACCTGATGTCCCAATCCAGCCAGTGTCAGGGTTGGCTATATGGGGTTTAAGTGACACCAGTTACCCCTACCTGGGATATGTCGTAGTGGAGATGGAATTTTCAGAAAAGGTCACAGGTGCAAAGGAGACTCTTTCCGTTCTTGCTCTGATTTGCCCAAGTCCCAAAAGTCCTGAAAAGACCCCTGTGATCTTAGGCACAAATGCCAACCTGTTCCAGCGACTGTCCCAGCTCTGCCGAGAGACCACAGGGGTGGACATTGCACAGACTCTTGGCATAAAGACAAAGAATACCATCGTTCACACCGACCAACCAACCACTGAGGGTGAAGAGGATGAAGTGGCATGTGTGAAGTGGATGGGTCCAGGCTCTCTAACCTTACCTCCGGGTGGTGAATGCTGCGCCATCTGTGAAGTAGAGTTGAAGAGGCCTCTGGGTAAAGACATGTTGATGGTTGAGGCATCACCCACCGCTCCATTACCCTCTGGAGTACTGCTACAGCCTATGGTCATGCCGAGTACCTCAGTGGATGATCACCTCACTGTCCTCATCCAGAATGAGTCTATGAAAGACACAGTCATTCCAATTGGAACTGTCGTAGGCCAGCTGTGTCACGCTGATCCAGTCGTTCCATCTCTGAAAGTTGACACTGAGGCTGTGACTGTGCCAACAGAGTTAGACCCTCAACTTATCCAGTTTGGCGACTCGCCCATACCACACCAATGGAAAGCGCGACTCCGTCAAAAGTTATGTGAGCGAGCAAGCGTATTCTCATTGCACGAGTGGGATGTCGGCCTGGCAAAGGAGGTGGAACATCATATCAGGATGACTGACGCAAAGCCATTCAGAGAACGTTCAAGACGTTTAGCTCCAGCGGATATTGATGATGTTCGTCAGCACTTGCAAGAGTTGTTAAAGGCTGGTATAATTAAGGAGTCACGTAGCCAGTACGCATCACCAATTGTGATAGCCAGAAAGAAAACTGGGCGTATCAGAATGTGCATTGACTATAGGACCCTAAATAGGCGTACAATTCCAGACCAGTACACGACTCCTCGCATAGATGATGCGTTAGATTGTTTAACTGGGAGCAAATGGTTTTCCGTTCTCGACTTACGCAGCGGGTACTACCAGATCGCCATGGCGGAGGAGGACAAAGAAAAAACTGCCTTCATTTGTCCCCTCGGATTTTTTCAATTCGAAAGAATGCCTCAAGGCATAACAGGAGCCCCTGCAACGTTCCAAAGACTTATGGAGAAAGCTGTCGGCGATATGAATCTCCTTCAGGTGTTAGTTTATTTAGACGATCTCATAGTCTTTGGACGTTCATTAGAAGAACATGAGGAACGCCTCCTGCGGGTGTTAGATAGGCTGGAAGAGGTTGGGCTAAAACTATCCCTTGACAAGTGTCAATTTTGTCAACCCAGGGTTAAGTATGTGGGTCACATAGTGTCCGCTGATGGTGTTGCTACTGACCCTGAGAAGCTAGAGGCAGTCGCTAGGTGGCCTAGGCCCACAGATCTTAAATCGCTGCGGTCGTTTCTAGGTTTCTGTGGGTATTATAGACGCTTTATAGCAAACTATTCTGCGATCGTTAGGCCCCTCACAGAGCTGACAAAGGGCTATGCCCCCACCCAGCATGGAAGGAAACAAGCCCCAGACAAGACCAAGACCTACTTTAAAGACTCAGAACCATTTAATGACCGATGGGATCAGTCCTGCACAGACGCATTCAATCGTATCATTCAGTGTCTGCTCAATGCACCTGTACTGGCATTTGCTGATGCCAATAAGCCATATGTCCTACACACAGACGCAAGTTTCAAAGGGCTCGGTGCCGTACTCTATCAGGAACATCCAGAAGGGTTGAGACCCGTGGCGTTTGCCAGCAGAAAGTTGAGCTCTCCTGAACAACGATACCCTGTACATCAGCTAGAGTTCCTTGCGTTGAAATGGGCTGTCGTTGATAAATTTCACGACTACCTCTATGGAGCGAAGTTCACCGTACGCACCGACAATAACCCGTTGACTTATGTACTTACCACGGCCAAACTCAATGCGACCGGTCATCGTTGGCTGGCAGCCCTGGCCACCTATGACTTCGATGTAAAGTATAGGCCTGGAAAAGCAAACATTGATGCTGACTTGCTGTCTCGCAACTTACATGAAGGTGGGGAGTGGGATGGCATGTCTCAGAACATAGTGAAGTCCATATGTCGGCGGGTGGAAGTGGACGTATCCCCAAATTCGTCCCCCAGGTATGTGGAACAATTAGGAGCTTCGCCAGCATGTATTCCGGAAGTGTATGCCTTTTCGTCTCAGTTACACCTCAGCTCACTGGAGCAACTATCAAAAGCGGACTTGATGACTGCTCAGAAGAGGGATGCTGTGATCAGACGTGTGATTGAGGCAGTGAAACAGGGAGTCTGGCCTAGCAACAAAGATTTAGACACCGAGATGCTACTGATGAAGAGGGAAGTTGGCAGACTACTGATGAGAGATGGACTTCTGTACAGGGCAAGCAAGAAAGCTGCAGAGGAGGCACTACAGCTTGTGCTGCCTGCTGAGTTCAGAGAAGTGGTGTTGCGCTCTCTTCATGACGACATGGGCCACTTAGGCGTGGAGAGGGTAACTCAACTCCTAAGAGCAAGATTCTACTGGCCCAAAATGGCTCATGAGGCAGAGAAATATGTGCGGAACTGTGGACTGCATCACTCGCAAAACACCTGCCAAGAAAGCCGCCTCCTTACACCAAATCACCAGCAGTGGTCCTATGGATCTCGTGTGTATTGACTTTTTGTCAATGGAACCCGATTCCAGAGGCATTAGTAACGTCCTGGTTGTGACCGATCACTATACCAGATATGCTCAAGCCTTTCCTGCAAAGAATCAGAAAGCCCTGACGGTAGCTAAGATCCTAGTCGAAAAGTATTTTGTTCACTATGGCTTACCTGTTAGGATTCATTCTGATCAGGGAAGAGATTTTGAGTCGAGACTGATAAGAGAGCTGTTGACTACCTTGGGCATACGGAAATCACGAACGACTCCGTATCACCCGCAAGGGGACCCCCAACCGGAGCGGTTCAACCGCACGCTGCTCTCTATGTTGGCTACGTTAGGCCAAGAGAAGAAGAGGTCCTGGAGTCAGCATGTAGCCTCCTTAGTGCATGCATTACAACAGCACAAAAAGTGATGCGACGGGATACTCTCCTTACTACTTAATGTTCGGTAGGGAAGCTAGACTACCGGTAGACCTGTGCTTCGAGACATCCAAAGATGGAACTGAGGAGAGAAATCATTTCCAGTATGTCGAAAGCCTGAAACGTGACCTGCAACGAGCCTATCAACTTGCTAGTCAAGCGGCTGACAAGACTCACTTGAGGAACAAGAGAGCCTATGATCAAAAGGTCAGTTTTCAGAACATACAGGAAGGAGACCGTGTTCTTCTAAAGAATCTTGGACTAAAAGGGAAACACAAACTGGAAAGTCGATGGAGTTCCATACCCCATGTAGTAGTAGGAAAGATGCCGAACTTACCTGTATTCCGTGTGAGACCTGAAGGAGGCAGAGGCGGAGTAAGAACCATCCATCGTGACCACATCTTACCTATTGGGCAATCTGTGAGGATCCCAGTGGAGCAAGCCTGTGAAGAAACCCCTTTAAGACCTAGAACACGTTCAACCCGAACAAGACAAAGACAACTGATTGTGAGTCAAAGAGAAGAAGTTCCAGAGCTGACGGATTCCTCATCTGATGTGGAGTGTGGCCATTCCCATAGGTCATACCGGGAGTATCTGGAACGTCTGCTGAAGAGGCGAGAAGTGTCGGATAGAATCTCCGTGAGTTCACAGTATGAAGACGCCATAGAACCAAGTCCTGTGCAGTCAGCTGAAGTGCTGGAGTCCGACATACAAGATGACGAAGAAGGTCGAGCTGTGGCAGATTCGGATCCTTATGATTCCGAAACAGACCTGGATGCTGGAAGAAATCCTGTCCACGCACCTAAAGAAAAACTGAGCTGTAAACCAAAAGTTAATAGGGTACTTAGACCAAGAATAACTGAGAAAAGACAAATAAAACCTGTGTTTAGACTTACTTATGACGAACCTGGAAAGGCAAGTGAGCAACCAATAACAATAGTTCATAGAGGCATTATCATTAAGTTAGGTAAAAACTAAGTTGGGTACAAAGTCCACAGTGTATATAAAAAGGTTTAATACTTTAAATAGGATCTAGAGTTAAGGTGTTCTAGTGTCTAATGAGGACATTTAGACATTTAGTAAGGGGAGGATGTAGCCCTATGGGAATTTAGGCTATTTCCTAAAACTACTATTTTCATTTTGGTTATTTTCTTTATAATGCACATTTCATGTTGTTAAGAATGTGTTAAAAATGTTTACATGTACTAAAAATTAAGTTAATTACAAATGACTTACCTGGAAGAAAGATCCAATCAGGAGTCGGGGTTAGAGGTCACGAGGAAGGAGGAAGATGAACGGGAGGAGAAGGAGACCGGGAAAAAAGAGAGAGACACGAGTGAGAACTGCGCTGTGTACTGCCACCTTAGAAATTGGTAAAACACCAAGTTAATAAGTGTGATAGTAAATGTACCTGCATACTACACAAAGAGTGAGTTACATACATTTGGATAAGTTTGCAGTGTAATAGTTTATGGTTTTGAAGAACTCGGTTAGAGTTCTCAACGAGGAGAAAGAGTGGACGGCTAGTCAGCACGATCTAGCTACAAAGACTTTGCCAGCGAGTAGCCTGCTCGGTTGCCCTTTTGTGCCTCGTCTGAAGAAGCACTTATCTCCGGAACCATCCCCTGCTAAGCTGTTGGAAGACGTCTTCAACCACCCGCATCGCCAGCACCGCGTTGCCGCGGCGTGGACAACGACAACGACCAGCACTACTGCAGCAGTGAGTTTTTTTGTTTGCTGCGCAGTGGCGCCAAGTGACCATTTTGTTTGAGGTCTCTACGCTCCCAAGCCACGATACAGGCCTGCAACGTGTCCTCCCTTCTATGACTGTCTGGGTATTCATTCTATTTGCCGGCTTAGCTTTAACTGTATGTGATTTAATGTGTTGTTTGCATAAGTAGCCATTGGATTGAACTGTGTTTTTGAATTTGCACTTATATTTTAACTGTATGTGCGTACTATATTTTTTCAGTAAATAGTTTAAACGTATTTTTGTTGAAGACTTGCATTACATTGGGTTTATGATCTTTATGATTTTGATCCTTAAGGTAAGATAATATTATTGAGTTAAAATTAGCCTGGTTTAAAGTAAAAGTGTTTAAATGCTGATTGAGAAGTGACATTTCAGTTGATGCTTATTGCACTTATTGTATTGATAGCCATTTAAAAAGTTAATGTTTAGTTGACTAAGTGAGATAGCTGCAGACCTTTAGTGCTTTTCTTTAACTTAGCGCTAAAGACACTGTATTGATATTTACATTAGGTTGCCAGCTACCATTAGGGTAGGTATTAAAATAGCTGTAAATGCTAACAAACAAATAATAATTAGGGAATTACTTTAGAGCATTAATTAAGCTTAGAGAGAGAGATCTCTCACCACATAGGAATTCGGGGAGCGCACTCCACACTAATAGCCAGACACGCTAGGGGGCGCTACACGGTGTTAAAAGCATTTGAGAAATCAAAGAACATGATTCTCACAGCACTTTTCCCCTTGTCTAGGTGAGAGTGTGTCCTGTGTAAAAGATAAGTGATGGCATCGTCCACGCCCACTTTCCCCTGGTATGCAAACTGTAACGGGTCTAGTGCATGGCGTACCTGGGGTCTGAGCATACAGTACCTAAGACCAGTCGGTCCATTGTTTTAATCACATGTAATGTTAGAGCGACAGGCTTGAAGTCATTAAGCTCACTGGGGTGTGGTTTCTTGGGGACGGGGGTGAGACATGATGTCTTCCACAGTGTTGGAACTTGTCCGAGACGAGATGTCCGAGTCCAAGATGTAGTAAGATTGTAGTTTCTAAGAAGACTGCAAAACGGACTCCGACTTGACTTTGTTGCTGCTGAAATTGTAATTGTAGTTGAATTTCAGGAAACAACATCTTTCTGAACTCCAAATATTCTTGGATCAAAGTGTCAAGATATGCTATCTGTGACAAGGAAATGTTCTGAGCACAAATAAGATCCCCCTTTTACTGTTTCTCCAGCATCTACATTTATTCCAACTGTCTCCAAGGATTTCAGATCTGCCAACAACTCTGAGAAAACATATTATTTATTCCTTATTTGGCTATTCCAAAACACTTAAGGTCATTCTCAACACACAACAAGACTAAAAACATATTATCAGTATTTGAACGCAAATTAATGGGTAAATTTGCTAATGATAGATAAACTGCAAGAACTTTGTGTGTATTTTTCGCAGAACCCAGGTGATTCACAATTTCAAATGAATCTTGGTACAAAATCAGTTTGAGCCTTTCAGGGTTTTCATTAAAGAACTGGTGACATTTGAAATTTTGTCCATCATATAAATCCGTAAAAACCTCTGCATCAGGATCTCCAAACTGTTGTGACTGTGCATTCCTCCCTAAATGTGACTGTAAAAAGCTCTTTAGAGTTTCTGCCACTGGTATGTAGTAAGCACATTTTTGTGTCATGTTTTCATCCTTTCCCAATGCCACTTTTTGGGGTTCTGTGTATTTAAACATCTTTGTGAATGTCTGATTTCTGGAGTATGTTGTTCTTAAGTGTCCCTGATGACAGAACAAATCTGACTCTTTAATGCAGTCACATATTTTAGTGACTGCTTCATCTGATAGGCTCATCTCATTTTTTAATAAAGAACATACTTTAGTTATTGTGTAGGCTTGACCTAACTCACATGACACATGTTTCGGAGATAAGACTGACTATCATTCTCTGGCATATCACTGGCTGCACTAGATGTTTAGCTTCATGTGTGTTTTCTAAATCATCTGTACTGGCAATGACATCTGGGGGCTGAGGGTGAGTTTCCCTGTAGCCTACATGTCATCAATACCATCAGGGGAGCATGCTTTATGCTTCCTACACATGTGAGAAGTACAGTGATGACTTTTTTGTAAACACATGCTTACAACCACTTACTAGACATGACACAGACCTGCCCTCTCCGATATAATCATTTAAGTGAGACACTAGCTCTTTCACAGTGTGAAAATGGCGGTCACATAATGAAACTGCACATTTTAAATCCTTAAAACAGCTATAGGAGCAGTTTGCGATGCAGGTGCATTGTGTACACGATAAAAATGGCCCTTGAAAGCTGAGTAAGTGGTAAATGTTTGACTACAGTCGGCAGCAACACATTTGAAAAGACAACGTGGCTCATTCCTATGCTCTCTGCAATGTAGTACTAGTACATAGCCTCTTAATGTATACAATTTCTTTTTACAAAGTTTGCCTGTGATTTTCAGCTGAACTAAGTTTTCACACATGAATCAAGCTAGTTTGCTAGTAGCTACTGATCTTAAATATCAACTGGTGCTAGTTTACCAGTTTGGTCTCGAAAAAAGTAGGCTAAATGTGAAGCTTACCGTGCCAAATTCCTTTTTCTGATTAAACAGCAACAGACTATAGAAGCCCGTTTTCCGCCACTTGAAAAAAACCTGCCAGATAAGTCAAAATTATGAGATATAAAGTCATAATAATGAGAAATAAAGTCGTAATTTTGAAATTTATACTATGATTTTTACAATTGTTACATGTCAAATTTACACAATTATTTTGTTATAAGTATTACAGTATTTCTCGGTTTTTGATAGCAATATCTGTAGTTTTAACAAATGAATTTGATTATAATCACATATTGTTGTTGTAAATATAACAAAACATTCTAGTTTACAAAAGTTCACTGTGATTTAAACAAAAAATATATGTTTTTGGGTTTACAATACTTTTCTGTAGGGATTTTACATAGTTTTTTACAGTGAACATAAAAATAAAATGAAAGGACATACTGTAGATATTTAGAATATGAACACAATTGTCTGTGAAACGAAGAACATTTTAAAAATCTGACAATACATTTGTCTAATGCAGATCCATATAAGGGATTGCCCATTACTGTATATTCAAAGCATCTATATGTGTTTTCCTTGAAAGATCACTCAGGATCAGTCAGATTAAATTTAAGATTATCATCAGATTTTGTTTGTTTTTGTACCCAAAACAGTGTATGCTCTCTGTTGAATTGCAATGACATGGCATATCCATTACATTTGCTTTACCATACACAAAATATATAAACGCAGAGGGGTGAAAATCCTGACATCACATTTACATTTACATTCCATTATTTTGTAACTATTTTGCAAAATCTGATGAACAAATAGCACTAATCAAGCTACACTCATTATTATACATCTATATTTGGCTTCCACAATATCACAATATACAATGATGTGCTGAACGGGGCTGCTATGCACAAGAGTGCATGTTTCCAGAGTGGAAAACCTATTGGTTGTGGTTTTTAAGAAAATAACACCTGCAATGCAAATGCTGTGTCAGAGTAGAGCAATGACAGATACTGACCATCTGGGTCCCACAACTAGTATTACAGGGCATAACTCATGTCTGACAGGACAGGAGGCTGAAGGTCACAAGGATGTCAGCATGTAATTGACCATATAGTCATTAGTATATAATGAGTGTATTTCATAAATAGGAGTTACAAGTAAAACGATATAACTTTGTAACTACTTTTCATAGTTGTATCCTATTTAACTACCATTCACCTAATGTTCATGGCATGAAGTTTACATTAATGAATTAGTTTGATTTGTTTTTGTTTGTGCACATTCAACCCCTTCTCACATTGTCCACTACCATGGTCAATCTGACAGTCTGTTTCTGTTTTGTGTTTTACAGATGCATTATGTCTTTGCATTTAAACCAGTTAGATTCTAAAATCAGACCATACAAATGCTTGAATATAGTTTAAAGCTGCAGTTGGCAGTTGATTTTTTTGATCATATTCACAGAAACCGACAATATGCTCCGACAGAACAACATAAATCAGCCGGTTTTAGAAAAAAAAACGCACTTCTACCTCCACCTATAGCCTATTATTTGTTTTGAAAAAATCCACAGCTCCCGGTTCTTCTGGTCCAATCAGTCTGGTGCAGTCTGGTGCGCATTGAAGAGCACAAACTCAATGAGAGGGTGCTCGGTGGTAGTGGGGGAGGGGCATGAGAGTTTCATGAGAGTTTCATGAGAGAAAGTCCTAGCCTGGGTTTTCCCATGCTGCCTTGCGCACAATTTTATTCACGCTGCTAGGCAGCCTGGATTCCATGGACTTCGTTTTCACCTCAACGAAGGAACCAATCACAGAATGGAAGGGGGACAGCAAGACAATGACGACACACCGAAGCGGTTAGGAGCTACGTACAGACGCATTTGATAGACATTCGTAGCGCCCAATAAACGGCTCTGGGCATTCTTAAATCAAGTTTCAAATACGAGAAAATGTAGTTCCCAGACCCCATCTCAATGAGATGAGGTCTGACGTTAGCCAGGCTATAAGTCCCCTCAATGTGTTAAACTTGCCAACTGCAGCTTTAAGTGATCCAATTGGCCAATCATAGTGTCCTGATATCCTATGTCCTATGAGGCCTTGCGTCAGTAGAAACTCTACCATCATTGGCTGGAACACTCAAATGTAGTTTTAATAATATATTAAAAAAGACATATTAGGCTAGCCTGACGAGCCAGACCCACATTAAAATGTAGGGTCTGGGCACTCACCGTTCGCAGTGCTCAGTCCGAGGGGCGGGATAATCGGTTGTCTTTCAAATTCCCTCTGCACGCAATAGGACAGAGCTATGAGTCCCATGCGTTTCCCACCAGCGGAGCTAGTTGGATAGTTCAAACTTTTGCCAACTTAATAAAAGCTTAACTTGTGTCACGCTGTTCGCCAACAGCAACATTATCTTATTTGTTTTCAAGTAGCAGGGAATTTAAGCCAAACCGTTGCAACTCTGCCATCAATCATTATGTTAAGCCAGCCTAACGACTCTATACACGATTTGATTGGCCAGATAGAAGTTTAATTTTTCGAGCTCACAAGCCAACGGAGAGTTGCTAGACTAGCCCTGGCAGCAAATGTAATTAGCTGCCGCTAGGGTGCATCTAGATTTCTAGGCTAATATTAGGCCACTGAATTAGTTTAGTCCAGTTATATGTACAACCACAAACAGTACATGTTGTCTCTGAGATCCGTAGTGACATCTCTTATGAAGGTTTGCGACTTTACACAGAAAAAGTACAGAAAAAGTCCCATCTCATATTCATTAATAGGGAGAGTCAATGGGTATTTGTCAGGGTTGGCTTGCAAGGTAGTCTCCCTGAAGGTAGAGGAGAAGCTGAATGAAGCCTGTAAGTATCATTATGGAAAGAACAGTGTTATAGTTTAAGATCTTCACCTCATAGCTGACTTTGCTCAAGAGGATTATTCCTATGGTATATAATTAAATAGCAGGGACAGTAGTGTAGCCAAAATTATTTTAAAGACCTTCATCCTTGCTTGGTTGGCTCCCTCTCCCTCTTCTCAACCCTCTCCTGAACCAGGTGTTGTCAGGGCCCGTAAGATGACCCAAGAACAAAACAGCATCACTAGGAACAAAGCTATGTTGACAGTCAATTAAATTTCTATTTAATTGTATTTCAATTTAATTGTACTTAGAGCGCCAAAACATTCCAGGAGAAACTGGTGCACAAATGGATACACTATTGATCCCAAGCTGAAGAGAATCTGATGTGAAGTTTAGAGCAAATAATTCAGAAGCAACTCATGTTCCTGCTCCAGTGATGATTAACCATATCACACCGATGTGTAGTGATAAGCCAATTAGGAAATTGATGGCCACAGCAACAGCATTCAGATTTTGAATAATAGGCAGTATCATATATGTGAATCTGGAACATGACTGTCAGGATGTTCCTTTCATGAGAACCCAGACAATACAGTAGCTCTGGGAAAATAATTGAAATCCATATATCAGCACAGTGCATATTTTCCGGAGGCACTGTATGATAATGGTCTAGGGGGAACACATTTGAGGGTGTCTCACAGAATAGCTATATTAGGACACAAGTTTATGTTGCATGTACAGTAGTGTTGTCTAGTGTCTGACAAAAAAATATATCTCATGTACCATAGTATATAGCCCAGGCTGAGTGATGTTTCTCATACATAATGAACTTAGCAAGAGAAAACATATGGCACATAATGCAATATTTTGAGGAGAATGAAAATGTGAAAATAGTTTAGACATTTTATGTTTGCATTACAGAATTAATGACACAGTTTACATATACCATCTACAACAATAATTAGGAAACCTTTCACACGAAAATTATGAAGACACACTTTACATTTCTATGATGAAGTTATTTGTCACATTTTAATGGTGAAATTACTGTATAAGTATAACTATGTCACATTTTAATGGTGAAATGACTGTATAAGTATAACTATGTCACATTTTAATGGTGAAATGACTGTATAAGTATAACTAGCTCACTTTCTCATTGTTTTTTCTTCACCCCTTCTCTGAGAACCCACCCTCCTCCAACTGCACTTCATCTCAACACAACAAGGGATGGCAAAACAAAACCATCAAAGGGACTTTTTAATTATGCATTATCCAATCTAGCATTGCATTTACAATGAAAACAGTCATTATTATCGTCTCTCTCTATGCATTATCCAATCTAGCATTGCATTTACAATGAAAACAGTCATTATTATCGTCTCTCTCTATGCATTATCCAATCTAGCATTGCATTTACAATGAAAACAGTCATTATTATCGTCAACATTATCCAATCTAGCATTGCATTTACAATGAAAACAGTCATTATTATCGTCTCTCTCTATGCATTATCCAATCTAGCATTGCATTTACAATGAAAACAGTCATTATTATCGTCAACATTTTTATCACGGTTTACCATTATACCGGTAATCGTTACATCCCTAGGGGAAGCTTTTAGAAGATGTCTGCATTATATGCCATTATATATCAGATACGGAGGGCAACACCAGGTGGTAAATTAATGGAAGTCAATTGAGGGAAAAAAACATATTTTCCTTGGCATAAATAGTGTTTGAATAATCCATTTTAAAATATAGTTTATCTACCTTTAAAAAAAAACATTTATGGCCATCGGTTGAGAAATGTATGAGTTTGAGGGCTTTGTAACCCAAAACCCTTGCAGCTGCTCATTAACCTCCGTTCATTTGCTGGTAAGTATAGCCCATATGTGGTGGCTGCATTGACATGTTCTCCTAATAACTTAACACACAATGCAGTATCTAGTGTAGGTTTATGTGTGAGGTGAATAGAATAGAATAGAATAGAATAAAATAGAATAGACTGTGGACTACGTTCTATCAAGGAGTACCCACACAGTGGAGTTTCCCGGTCCTCTGAAGGAAGAGAAATGGCTGGATAAAACCTCCACATATCAAAATACATCGAGTAAAAGGTTCCGTTACATAAAGAGCATCTGATTGGGATTGCATTATTAGAAACAATACCACTGTTTCAGGGGCATATTGCACAATTGTGCTCACAAGTAAGATTAGAATGATTTTGACAGCCCTCATCTTGGCCTGATTGGCCCTCTCTCTCTCCCTCCCTCCATCCCCAGGTTGGGGTTGTTTCAGAGCTCTGAGGACTGCCAAAAAGCAGAACAGTTTCACCACAATCAGAACTATAATCAAAATTGGAAATGTATACCAAACAGACGTTATGGCATAGATCAAAATACAGGCTAGGATTATTAGCCAGACCACAGTTGAGCATACCATCTTGTACCTCAGTGCTTTGTATTTAAGAAAAAATACAGGGTAGACCACAGCCATATAACGCTCCACACAAATGGTGGTCTGAAACAGGGGACGTCCAGACAGTAACAAGCCACTGAATAAATATGCTGCAAGCTGCAGTGTATTATGGGAATATGTACACCAGGCAAATAGGTCAAATGGTGACAGTATTCCCACTACAATTTCACACAGAGACAAATTCAGTTCGAAAAAGCAGGATACTAGAGTCTGTGCAGGATCCACAACGATAAGCCACATCATGTAGCTGTTCAGAGGCACGCCTATCATGCTGATGGCTACGGCTGCTATTTTCAAAACTTGGTGCGGGCAGAATTCACTTGTAGTGTTCGTGTGGGACAGAGAGGGGAATTCTGTAACGTTGAATGTGTACATCCTCAAGTTGCTGTTCAGCTGATGATATATCTGTAGTAACATAAAAACTAAAATGAAAGGACATAGATATTTAGAATATAAACACAATTGTCTGTGCAACCAAGAACATTTTAAAAGTCTGATAATACACTGTCTAATGCTGATACATATAAGGGATTGTCCATATTATATTGTATATTATATTGTATATTCAAAGCACCTATATATGTGTTTTCCTTGAAAGATCACTCAGGATCGGTCAGATTAATTTAAGATTATCATCAGATTTTGTTTGTTTTTGTACCCAAAATAGTATATGCTCTCTGTTGAATTGCAATGACATGGCATGTCCATTACATTTGCTTTACCATACACAAAAATTTATAAACGCAGAGGTGAAAATCCTGACATCACATTTACATTTACATTTACATGACATTATTTTGTAACTATTACTTTGCAAAATCTGATGAACAAATAGCACTAATCAAGCTACACTAATTATTATATATCTATATTTCGCTTCCAGGCAGAAATCAAACATCATTCTTACCGAGGCGATAACATCTGACAAGAGATGTTAGGTGGCCTGATGTGCTGATCACAATATACAATGATGTGCTGAACGGGGCTGCTATGCACAAGAGTGCATGTTTACAGAGTGGAAAACCTATTGGTTGTGGTTTTTAAGAAAATAACACCTGCAATGCAAAAATGATGTGTCAGAGTAGAGCAATGACAGATACTGACCATCTGGGTCCCACAACTAGTATTACAGGGCATAACTCATGTCTGACAGGACAGGAGGCTGAAGGTCACAAGGATGTCAGCATGTAATTGACCATATAGTCATTAGTATATAATGAGTGTATTTCATTAATAGGAGTTACAAGTAAAACAATATAACTTTGTAACTACTTTTCATAGTTGTATCCTATTTAAGTACCATTCACCTAATGTTCATGGCATGAAGTTTACATTAATGAATTAGTTTGATTTGTTTTTGTTTGTGCACATTCAACCCCTTCTCACATTGTCCACTACCATGGTCAATCTGACAGTCTGTTTCTGTTTTGTGTTTTACAGATGCATTATGTCTTTGCATTTAAACCAGATAGATTCTAAAATCAGACCATACAATTGCTTGAATATAGGTTAAAGCTGCAGTTGGCAAGATTTATTTGATCATATTCACTGAAACCGACAATATGCTCTGACAGAACAACATAAATCAGCCGGTTTTAGAAAAAAAAAACGCACTTCTACCTCCACCTATAGCCTGTTATTTGTTTTGCAAAAATCCACAGCTCCCGGTTCTTCTGGTCCAATCAGTCTGGTGCAGTCTGGTGCGCATTGACGAGCACAAACTCAATGAGAGGGTGCTCGGTGGTAGTGGGGGAGGGGCATGAGAGTTGTAAACATTAAAAATGTTGGCTAAGTCCTAGCCTGGGTTTTCCCATGCTGCCTTGCGCACAATTTTATTCACGCTGCTAGGCAGCCTGGATTCCATGGACTTCGTTTTCACCTCAACGAAGGAACCAATCACAGAACGGAAGGGGGACCGCAAGACAATGACGACACACCGAAGCGGTTATGAGCTACGTACAGATGCCCATATATACTTATAGCCTGGCTAACGTCAGACCTCATCTCATTGAGATGGGGTCTGGGAACTACATTTTCTCGTATTTGAAACTTGATTTAAGAATGCCCAGAGCCGTTTATTGGGGTCTGGGAACTACATTTTCTCGTATTTGAAACTTGATTTAAGAATGCCCAGAGCCGTTTATTGGGCGCTACGAATAGACATTCGTAGCGCCCAATAAACGGCTCTGGGCATTCTTAAATCAAGTTTCAAATACGAGAAAATGTAGTTCCCAGACCCCATCTCAATGAGATGAGGTCTGACGTTAGCCAGGCTATAAGTCCCCTCAATGTGTTAAACTTGCCAACTGCAGCTTTAAGTGATCCAATTGGCCAATCATAGTGTCCTGATATCCTATGTCCTATGAGGCCTTGTGTCAAAAGTGGGAGCAACTTGTGCTTCCAAGTTTAACAAATGAGATGTGTTTGGGAGGCTTTTTTAAAGTTTAAGTTATTCAGACATATTCTTTTTAATTCGTTGTCATTTGGGGGGCAGTAGAAACTCTACCATCATTGGCTGGAACACTCAAATGTAGTTTTAATAATATATTAAAAAAGACATATTAGGCTAGCCTGACGAGCCAGACCCACATTAAAATGTAGGGTCTGGGCACTCATCGCAGTGCTCAGTCCGAGGGGCGGGATAATCGGTTGTCTTTCAAATTCCCTCTGCACGCAATAGGACAGAGCTATGAGTCCCATGCGTTTCCCACCAGCGGAGCTAGTTGGATAGTTCAAACTTTTGCCAACTTAATAAAAGCTTAACTTGTGTCACGCTGTTCGCCAACAGCAACATTATCTTATTTGTTTTCAAGTAGCAGGGAATTTAAGCCAAACCGTTGCAACTCTGCCATCAATCATTATGTTAAGCCAGCCTAACGACTCTATACACGATTTGATTGGCCTGATAGAAGTTTAATTTTTCGAGCTCACAAGCCAACGGAGAGTTTCTAGACTAGCCCTGGCAGCAAATGTAATTAGCTGCCGCTAGGGTGCGTCTAGATTTCTAGGCTAATATTAGGCCACTGAATTAGTTTAGTCCAGTTATATGTACAACCACAAACAGTACATGTTGTCTCTGAGATCCGTAGTGACATCTCTTATGAAGGTTTGCGACTTTACACAGAAAAAGTACAGAAAAAGTCACATCTCATATTCATTAATAGGGAGAGTCAATGGGTATTTGTCAGGGTTGGCTTGCAAGGTAGTCTCCCTGAAGGTAGAGGAGAAGCTGAATGAAGCCTGTAAGTATCATTATGGAAAGAACACTGTTATAGTTTAAGATCTTTACCTCATAGCTGACTTTGCTCAAGAGGATTATTCCTATGGTATATAATTAAATAGCAGGGATAGTAGTGTAGCCAAAATTATTTTAAAGACCTTCATCCTTGCTTGGTTGGCTCCCTCTCCCTCTTCTCAACCCTCTCCTGAACCAGGTGTTGTCAGGGCCCGTAAGATGACCCAAGAACAGAACAGCATCGATAAGAACAGAGCTATGTTGACAGTCAATTACATTTTTAAATTTAATTGTATTTCAATTTAATTGTACTTATAGAGCGCCAAAACATTACATGACTGGGGAGCTTGAACACAGCTAGATAGTGCTTCACAAGTCTGGAACAGGGGACAGCCAGTGAACAAGAATACTGTCAAAGAAGTACACACATTCCAGGAGAAACTGGTGCACAAATGGATACACTATTGATCCCAAGCTGAAGAGAATCTGATGTGAAGTTTAGAGCAAATAATTCAGAAGCAACTCATGTTCCTGCTCCAGTGATGATCAACCATATCACACAGATGTGTAGTGATAAGCCAATTAGGAAATTGATGGCCACAGCAACAGCATTCAGATTTTGAATAATAGACAATATCATATATGTGAATCTGGAACATGACTGTCAGGATGTTCCTTTCATGAGAACCCAGACAATACAGTAGCTCTGGAAAAATAATTGAAATCCATATATCAGCACAGTGCATATTTTCTGGAGGCACTGTATGATAATGGTCTAGGGGGAACACATTTGAGGGTGTCTCACAGAATAGCTATATTAGGACACACGTTTTATGTTGCATGTAGTGTTGTCTAGTGTCTGACAAAAAATATATATATCTCATGTACCATAGTATATAGCCCAGGCTGAGTGATGTTTCTCATACATAATAAATAAATAAATAAATTAGCAAGAGAAAACATATGGCACATAATGCAATATTCTGAGGAGAATGAAATGTGAAAATAGTTTAGACATTTTATGTTTGCATTACAGAATTAATGACAGTTTACATACCATCTACAACAATAATTAGGAAACCTTTCTATGATGAAGTTATTTGTCACATTTTAATGGTGAAATGACTGTATAAGTATAACTATGTCACATTTTAATGGTGAAATGACTGTATAAGTATAACTATGTCACATTTTAATGGTGAAATGACTATATAAGTATAACTATGTCACATTTTAATGGTGAAATGACTGTATAAGTATAACTAGCTCACTTTCTCATTGTTTTTTCCTCACCCCTTCTCTGAGAACCCATCCTCCTCCAACTGCACTTCATCTCAACACTACAAAGGATAGCAAAACAAACCCATCAAAGGGACTTTTTAATTATGCATTATCCAATCTAGCATTGCATTTACAATGAAAACAGTCATTATTATCGTCTCTCTCTATGCATTATCCAATCTAGCGTTGCATTTACAATGAAAACAGTCATTATTATCGTCTCTCTCTATGCATTATCCAATCTAGCGTTGCATTTACAATGAAAACAGTCATTATTATCGTCTCTCTCTATGCATTATCCAATCTAGCATTGCATTTACAATGAAAACAGTCATTATTATCGTCAACATTTTAATTATGCATTATCGAATCTAGCATTGCATTTACAATGAAAACAGTCATTATTATCGTCAACATTATCCAATCTAGCATTGCATTTACAATGAAAACAGTCATTATTATCGTCAACATTTTTAATTATGCATTATCCAATCTAGCATTGCATTTACAATGAAAACAGTCATTATTATCGTCAACATTTTTATCACGGTTTACCATTATACCGGTAATCGTTACATCCCTAGGGGAAGCTTTTAGAAGATGTCTGCATTATATGCCGATGCCTCATATAAGATAAGATAAACTTTATTGTCCCTCAAGGGGAAATTTGTCTTGGGCTGTAAAGTGCCTTCACTGTGAACACGAATCACATACATGCAGGACAACAATCACATACATGCAGGACAACAATCACATACAAGCAGGACAACAATCACATACAACAATCACATACAAGCAGGACAACAATCACATA
Organism: Alosa sapidissima; assembly: GCF_018492685.1. NCBI lineage: Eukaryota > Metazoa > Chordata > Actinopteri > Clupeiformes > Clupeidae > Alosa > Alosa sapidissima. The sequence continues at coordinate 7,249,265 of NC_055961.1, read as the reverse complement.
CAACAATCACATACGTGCAGGACAACAATCACATACATGCAGGACAACAATCACATACAAGCAGGACATGACCCTGAGGGAGAAAATAGCCCTTCAAATTTGTAAGAAGGCATAAATAGATAACCCATAATATTCCATATGATTTTATTATTCAGCAGTAAAAGCACCTTAAACTGATCAAATCATATACATATACCGTTAATTTATACGACATTAAATAGTCTTTGAAATCACCAAACAGAGTCGATGTATGACATGGAGTCTGTAAGGTCATGATAATAAACCCAATTTTTATGACTCTTTTGACACAAAATCTGGTACAATGGTATATAGGTGAGTTCATAGAGAAACCTAGATTCCCCGCTGGCCTCTAGAACGAATGTCAACATTGCTGCCATCTTACGGAGGGCAACACCAGGTGGTAAATTAATGGAAGTCAATCCATTAAGTCACCACAAATGGTGGTCTGAAACAGGGGACGTCCAGACAGGAACAAGCCACATAATAAATGTGCTGCAAACTGCAGTATATTATGGGAATATGTACACCAGGCAAATAGGTTAATTGGTGACAGTATTCCCACTACAATTTCACACAGAGACAAATTCAGTTTGAAAAAGCAGGATACTAGAGTCTGTGCAGGATCCACAACGATAAGCCACGTCATGTAGCTGTTCAGAGGCACGCCTATCATGATGATGGCTACGCCTGCTATTTTCCAAACTTGTAACGGGCAGAATTCACTTGTAGTGTTCGTGTGGGACAGAGAGGGGAATGCTGTAACGTTGAATGTGTACATCCTCAAGGTGCTGTTCAGCTGATGATATATCTGTAGTAACATAAAAAATAAAATGAAAGGACATAGATATTTAGAATATAAACACAATTGTCTGTGCAACCAAGAACATTTTAAAAGTCTGATAATACACTTGTCTAATGCTGATCCATATAAGGGATTGTCCATTACTGTATATTCAAAGCACCTATATATGTGTTTTCCTTGAAAGATCACTCAGGATCAGTCAGATTAATTTAAGATTATCATCAGATTTTGTTTGTTTTTGTACCCAAAACAGTATATGCTCTCTGTTGAATTGCAATGACATGGCATATCCATTACATTTGCTTTACCATGCACAAAAATGTATAAACACAGAGGGGTGAAAATCCTGACATCACATTTACATTTACATTCCATTATTATGACGGCCGCAAGCGAAGCGGTCATATAGGGATTGTCAAAGTTTTTTTTTTTTTTCTCCGTCATCTACTTCCTGAATTTTTGGTCAACGATACCCGGGACACCGAACCACCGGGGCACATGAAGATATTCAGAACTGCACCAAATTTTATGTGTATGATTGACCTGGCATTCTCTGGGGTTATGCCAAGTTTCATAGAATTTTATCCATGGGGGGGTCTAAAAAAAACATACATTTAGTACATTTAGTGACTGTACACTCATTGGCCTGTAGATGGCGGTGCACACATATACACATGCACGCACATACTATCGGTATTAGAACAGCCGATACATAATTACAATTTCAGTAGGATTAAAAGAAAGCCAAAATAAATATTCATCATCATCATGGCTGCATTTCCAGTATTGGCGATAAGTAGTCGTTTGTCCACTAGATGGCGCATCGTTGCAGTGAGACGTAATTTTGTTGGAAGTTAAAAGTGGGCTGGAAAAACAATGGACGCTTCCTACAAGGACTGTAGTTTACCGCAGAGAACGTCTAATAAGGATAGGACGATGTTCATATTAAATGTAATTCCCGTTTCTTTTATCGGACATGCTTGGTTTTTACTGCATGTACGTTAATCTTATAATATCAATAAGGACCTAGGTAATGTTACCGTTAGCATTGGTTGAGTGATGGAGGCCAATTTGATTGATTGCATTTGTAGAAAACTATAAATGCGGTTATACCAAGCAAATTGATAGCAGCACTGTAATTGTATCTTTCGACTAAAAAAGCCTACCTGTAGCTTAGGGAAGCTAACAGCTTTCTATTAGTATCTAGTTTGTTAGTTACAGTTTTGTCATAACTCCCTGATGCATTTTTGCATTTAGAATAGCCAGAGCGTGGATATCTCAATCGGACAGAGCGTGGATATCTCAATATGGACTAGGTCACCCAGCCTGATCTGCCCGCTATTTATTTTTTTGATTTATTAAAATATTGAGCTTGGTCTGGTGAAAGCCAGACTAGCCATGGACCTCAGTTACACAATGCAAGGGAACACGAATCAGCCTATATTTGCACGAACAATAACGGACAACAGCTCTTCAACTTTGGCCCGTTAAAATGTGTATGAACAGTCTAGCGACGCATTTCATCAAGGCCCATTCGGACATGTCAGTTATTTGCACCACTGATTAGATGTAAAACAGCATTTCGTTTCAGACTACTGTTACTTAATTTGTGCATTAACAATAACATTTCAGACTACTGTTACTTAATTTGTGCATTGACAATAAAGTATTACATGAACTAAAGATGACTAAAATCTTATGTAGAAGAAGAAACATTCACAAAAAATCCACCCATCCAAAAATTACCTTTGTTTTTGATAGCTGTTGAAAACGGCATGGAACTGACAGAGATGTTTTTGTTTATAAATAAATAAATAACATTATGCTGATACCTTTTGCTTTTCCCTAATACAATGTAGCCTACAGGTGTAAGTGACATTTCATCAATCCAGTTGCAATGGATGAACTGTGATGAACTGTCCTACTTGTGATTGTTTAGAGATTTTAAAGGTTTTATAACAATGCTACATCTTCTTTGGCTATTCTACAATCTATTCACCTTTTCAGCACCAGTAGGTTACTTTCTGTGCAGCCGCACACACACACTCAGGCATGCCAAACAAGCATACACAAAAGTTTCAAGAGTGGGGGATGGAGTAAAATATGGAGACAAATTGAAGTGTGATTTATTTTCGCGGAACGGATGTACAGGACTGAGCGGCGGTCATATTTTGTACCGCTATGCGGTACATCTAGTTTTGTAACTATTTTGCAAAATCTGATGAACAAATAGCACTAATCAAGCTACACTCATTATTATACATCTATATTTGGCTTCCACAATATACAATGATGTGCTGAACGGGGTTGCTATGCACAAGAGTGCATGTTTCCAGAGTGGAAAACCTATTGGTTGTGGTTTTTAAGAAAATAACACCTGCAATGCAAATGCTGTGTCAGAGTAGAGCAATGACAGATACTGACCATCTGGGTCCCACAACTAGTATTACAGGGCATCACTCATGTCTGACAGGACAGGAGGCTGAAGGTCACAAGGATGTCAGCATGTAATTGACCATATAGTCATTAGTATATAACTAGATGTACCGCATAGCGGTACAAAATATGACCGCCGCTCAGTCCTGTACATCCATTCCGCGAAAATAAATCACACTTCAATTTGTCTCCATATTTTACTCCATCCCCCACTCTTGAAACTTTTGTGTATGCTTGTTTGGCATGCCTGAGTGTGTGTGTGCGGCTGCACAGAAAGTAGCCTACTGGCTTTAGGTAGCCTAAAGGTGAAGTTTGCGGACGACACAACACTGGTGGGCCTCATCACTAAGGGCGATGAGGCTCACTACAGAGAAGAAGTAGACCTGCTGGCTAAATGGTGCAAAGACAACAACCTCCTGCTAAATGTCAGCAAGACCAAGGAGATTGTTGTCAACTTTCAGAGAGGCCACAAACAACTGCCACCACTGTCCATCGACGGAGATGCTGTGGAGAGAGTGAGCAGCACAAAATTTCTGGGGGTGCACATCAGCGACGACCTCTCCTGGACCACCAACACAGCATCACTGGCGAAGAAAGCCCAGCAGCGCCTCTACTTCTTGCGCAAATTGAAGAAGGCAAGTGCCACGCCTCCTGTCATGACTACATTCTACAGAGGGACCATCGAGAGCATCGTCTCCAGCAGCATCACAGTGTGGGGCGGAAGCTGCACAGATCAGAACAGGAAGACCCTCCAGCGCACTGTTAACACAGCTAAGAGGATCATTGGAGCACCACTCCCCTCCCTGCAGGACATTTACACCACCCGCCTCACCCGCAAAGCACAAATGATTGTCAAGGATACAACCCACCCTGCACACGAACTGTTCAGCCTCCTGCCCTCTGGAAAGCGGTACAGGAGCCTCCGCTCCCGCACCACCAGACTGGCAAGTAGCTTCATCCACCAAGCAATCAGGATGCTGAACACTCTACCCACTCTCCCATCACTGACAGCCCCCCCCACCCACCAGCCAACCAGGAACCTAGGAAACTAGGATCCTGTCTACCAAACCCCCCCCCCCCCCCCAACACTGCTTCACATCAAGCCTGATATACTTGAATTACTGCATACTGCATATCAATGTAAATATACAGGTCACACAAGCACAAGTTTAAACTTCATGTAACTGTTAAGACTATAGAAATATACAACACAACTACCTCTATTTTTTTTATATATATGTCCTATATTTCTATTTTGGTACATACATGTTCTATATTTCAGTCTTGCACTTTAATTTAATGTTTATTGTCTATGGCTATGTCCATAGTATGTCTATGTCTGTATTTAAAGCATGTCTATGTCTGCATGGGAAAGTAAGAAACGAAATTTCAATTCTTTGTATGACCAGTGCATGTAAAGAAATTGACAATAAAAGCCGACTTGACTTGACTTGACTACTGGTGCTGAAAAGGTGAATAGATTGTAGAATAGCCAAAGAAGATGTAGCATTGTTATAAAACCTTTAAAATCTCTAAACAATCACAAGTAGGGCAGTTCATCACAGTTCATCCATTGCAACTGGATTGATGAAAGGTCACTTACACCTGTAGGCTACATTGTATTTGGGAAAAGCAAAAGGTATCAGCATAATGTTATTTTTTAATTTTTTTTAAATTTTTTTATGTATTTATAAACAAAAACATCTCTGTCAGTTCCATGCCGTTTTCAACAGCTATCAAAAACAAAGGTAATTTTTGGATGGATGGATTTTTTGTGAATGTTTCTTCTTCTACATAAGATTTTAGTCATCTTTAGTTCATGTAATACTTTATTGTCAATGCACAAATTAAGCAACAGTAGTCTGAAACGTTATTGTTAATGCACAAATTAAGTAACAGTAGTCTGAAACGAAATGCTGTTTTACATCTAACCAGTGGTGCAAATAACTGACATGTCCAAATGGGCCTTGATGAAATGCGTCGCTAGACTGTTCATACACATTTTAACGGGCCAAAGTTGAAGAGCTTTTGTCCGTTATTGTTCGTGCAAATATAGGCTGATTCATGTTCCCTTGCATTGTGTAACTGAGGTCCATGGCTAGTCTGGCTTTCATCAGACCAAGCTCAATCTTTTAAGAAATCAAAAAATAAATAGCGGGCAGATCAGGCTGGGTTCACCCAGCCTAGTCCATAGGCACCCGATATTGTTTAATTTTCAGATTGAGATATTCACGCTCTGGCTATTCTAAATGCAAAAATGCATTAGGGAGTTATGACAAAACTGTAACTAACAAACTAGATCCTAATAGAAAGCTGTTAGCTTCCCTAAGCTACAGGTAGGATTATAAGGTAGGCCTATTTACAACATAAATTGTCAATAGGCTATGCTGGCGACACAAATAAAATTTCCTTTGGAAACCAATGGCTTACGACTTACAGTATCAAGCGGACTTAAACTGCCATATCGTGGCGAAAAGTTGTAATAACATTCACGCAGCTCCATGAGTCAAGGAAAGCGCGAATGAAGTAGTCACTTCTAAATGGGACCCACTACACAGTAGCTTAAGGTGTTTTGCTAAAGCAGCCATAATGAAATGAAGGTGTCATTGTTTGGATACTTCACACACACGTGCTTTTTAATTTCACAGACTACAACTACCAAGCTGGAATCAAAGCACATCGATTCCCCTCTCTCTCACACCCTGCACGCACTTAAAACAGAATAAACAGGTGTCTCAGTCTCACGCATGTATAGGCAAAACTGTATCAGACCGGTGTAACGTTGGTAAATCTTCCATTGCACAGAATGATTTTGTAGCACGTGCAATAAATGACAGTCGAAAGATACAAACAGTGCTGCTATCAATTTGCTTGGTATAACCGCATTTATAGTTTTCTACAAATGCAATCAATCAAATGGGCCTCCATCACTCAACCAACGCTAACGGTAACATTACCTAGGTCCTTATTGATATTACAAGATTAACGTACCTGCAGTAAAAACCAAGCATGTCCGATAAACATCCTCAGATTTATTTCGGCTTCAAGAAGAAATGGGAATTACACTTCATGTGAACATCGTCCTGTCCTTATTAGATGTTCGCTGCGGTAAATTACAGTCCTTGTAGGAAGTGTCCATTGTTTTTCCCCAACCCACTTTTAACTTCCAACAATATTACGTCTCACTGCAACGATGCGCCATCTAGTGGACAAACGACTACTTATCGCCAATACTGAAAATGCAGCCATGATGATGATGATGAATATTTATTTTGGCTTTCTTTTGATCCTACTGAATTTGTAATTATGTATCGGCCGTTCTAATACCGATAGTATGTGGGTGCCTGTGTGTGTGCATGTTTATATGTGTGCACCGCCATTTACAGGCCAATGAGTGTACAGTCACTAAATGTACACATAACCTAATTTTTTTAGACCCCCCCATGGATGAAATTCTACGAAACTTGGCATACCCCCAGACCCCCAGAGAATGCCAGGTCAATCATACACATAAAATTTGGTGCAGTTCTGAACATCTTAACTGAAGATAGGGGCGATTAAAGCAGAATAATATTGCATTTTCATTTTTTACCGGGGGGGTGCAAATCACAAATGAGTGATTATGAGCCAGGTTGATGTGGGCCCTTGAGACCAACATACCATAAAAGAGAACTGTGTCTGCCCACAGAGAACTGTGTCTGCCCTACCCTCCTTTCGGGGGGTCCAAATACCCCGGTCTTTCAGTGTCCCGGGAATCCTTGTTGGTGTACGTCACTAAATGTACACATAAGTTATTTTATTGTAGGGCCCCCATTGACCGAAAGTACACAAAACTTGGCATGCATTCGGAGGGTGTCATAATGATCCTACACTTTTAATTTCGTGCAGTTTTGACCTTGTCAGCCAGAGATATTGTGATGAAAACACCTAATTTTTTGCTTTTTAATTTTTAACTAGGTGGCGCTATACATGAAATAAGTGATAATGGGATGGGTTGACATGCCCCCTTAAGACCAACATACAAAAAAAAAGGTGGACCTCCTAGGCCCTACGGTTCTCGAGATATTCACAGAAAACTCCGGCCACCTACAGGCCAGTTGGTGTATAGTAACATAAATTAATTTATTGTGTGGCCCCCCATGAACGGAATTCCACAAAACTTGGCGTGCATACAGAGGGTGTCATAATGATCCTACACTTCCAATTTCGTGCAGTTTTGACTATGTTAGGTCACAGATACCTTCAATTACACCACCTCATTTTTACTTTTTTGTGTTTAACTAGGTGGCGCTATACATGAAATGAGTGGTTATGGAATGAGTTGACATGGCCCCTTGAGATCAACATACAAAAAAAAAATGGTCCTCCTAAACCCTACGGTTTTCGAGATATTCACAGAAAACTGTGTCTGCCCTACCCTCCTTTCGGGGGGTGCAGTCCAGCGAGGGGGCTACAGATCAAAACGAAAAATGATGGTTTCATGCTATCCATATGGGGTTACATGCCCACCAAGTTTCGTCTACCCCAGTCTTTCAGTGTCCCGGGAATCCTTGACGGAAATGCGAAAAAGAAAAAAAAAAAAAATCTGCTTCGCTGCACGGCGGTCATGATAAGATAATGTTGCTGTTGGCGAACAGTGTGACACGAGTTACTGTAAGCTTTTATTAAGTTGGCAAAACTTTGAGCTAGCCAACTAGCTCCGCTGGTGGGAAACGCATGGGACTCATAGCTCTGTCCTATATTGCGTGCAGAGGGAATTTGAAAGACAACCGATTATCCCGCCCCTCGGACTGAGCACTGCGAAAGGTGAGTGCCCAGACCCTACATTTTAATGTGGGTCTGGCTCGTCAGGCTAGCCTAATATGTCTTTTTTAATATATTATTAAAACTACATTTGAGTGTTCCAGCCAATGATGGTAGAGTTTCTACTGCCCCCCAAACGACAACGAATTAAAAAGAATATGTCTGAATAACTCATAGGACATAGGATATCAGGACACTATGATTGGCCAATTGGATCACTTAAAGCTGCAGTTGGCAAGTTTAACACATTGAGGGGACTTACAGCCTGGCTAACGTCAGACCTCATCTCATTGAGATGGGGTCTGGGAACTACATTTTCTCGTATTTGAAACTTGATTTAAGAATGCCCAGAGCCGTTTATTGGGCGCTACGAATGTCTATCAAATGCGTCTGTACGTAGCTCATAACCGCTTCGGTGTGTCGTCATTGACTTGCTGTCCCCCTTCCGTTCTGTGATTGGTTCCTTCGTTGAGGTGAAAACGAAGTCCATGGAATCCAGACTGCCTAGCAGCGTGAATAAAATTGTGCGCAAGGCAGCATGGGAAAACCCAGGCTAGGACTTAGCCAACATTTTTAATTAAAAATGAAAAAATTGAAAATTGAAAGTGTAGGATCATTATGACACCCTCCGAATGCATGCCAAGTTTTGTGAACTTTCGTTCATGGGGGGCCTTACAATAAAATAATTTATGTGTACATTTAGTGACCGTACACCAACAAGGATTCCCGGGACACTGAAAGACCGGGGTACACGAAACTTGGTGGGCATGTAACCCCACATGGATAGCATGGAACTATCGTTTTTTGTTTTGATCTGTAGCCCCCCCGCTGTACTGGACCCACCAAAATGAGGGTAGACACAGTTTTCTGTGAATATCTTGAGAACCGTAGGGCCTAGGATGACCAATTTTTTCCGTATGTTTGCCTCCAGGGGTCATGTTAACCCATTCCATGTGCACACATGTGCATAAACAGATACACACGCACACACATATATTCACAGTTATCATACGTATGACACATACTCACACAGTAGACATATGTACGCATGCATGCACATACACAAACACACAAACGCAGGCAAACACACAAGCACGCACACACACACACACACACACATAAACATAAACATGTACACGCACACATGCACACAATTCAAGAATTTCTCAGAATTATGAACAGGCAAGATGGGGGTGGGGTTGTATAAAATGAATTTTACATGTGAAATCTATGAACTAATCATGTTTTGGTACTTGTTGTCTAGCAGATACCAGTGAGAATTGAGTGTGGATAATGCAATTTAGTGAGACAGTTAGAATCATATAGGCCTTTCAGCGTGATTTTTTTTGGTGGAAAAAATGTGCTGGACTGGGTGGCGGTCATATTTTGTACCGCTCTGCGGTACATCTAGTTTGTTTTCAAGTAGCAGGGAATTTAAGCCAAACCGTTGCAACTCTGCCATCAATCATTATGTTAAGCCAGCCTACGACTCTATACACGATTTGATTGGCCTGATAGAAGTTTACTTTTTCGAGCTCACAAGCCAACGGAGAGTTGCTAGACTAGCCCTGGCAGCAAATGTAATTAGCTGCCGCTAGGGTGCGTCTAGATTTCTAGGCTAATATTAGGCCACTGAATTAGTTTAGTCCAGTTATATGTACAACCACAAACAGCACATGTTGTCTCTGAGATCCGTAGTAACATCTCTTATGAAGGTTTGCGACTTTACACAGAAAAAGTACAGAAAAAGTCACATCTCATATTCATTAATAGGGACAGTCAATGGGTATTTGTCAGGGTTGGCTTGCAAGGTAGTCTGCCTGAAGGTAGAGGAGAGGCTGAATGAAGCCTGTAAGTATCATTATGGAAAGAACAGTGTTATAGTTTAAGATCTTCACCTCATAGCTGACTTTGCTCAAGAGGATTATTCCTATGGTATATAATTAAATAGCAGGGACAGTAGTGTAGCCAAAATTATTTTAAAGACCTTCATCCTTGCTTGGTTGGCTCCCTCTCCCTCTTCTCAACCCTCTCCTGAACCAGGTGTTGTCAGGACCCGTAAGATTTCCGGAAGGAAACTTACCGGAAACTTTCCATGGGAAGTTAAGCTGGGGAATTTTGGAAATATTCCAAATTGGAAACTTTCATGAAATTAAAGGAAATTATGGGAATTTACGGGAATTAACTGGGACTTTTTGGTAATTCCTACTGTTTCATATACAGACATTAACATTTTGTTTCGTAATAAGCAATATGATTTGTTTGTTCGTATTTTCGCTTAGCTTAGCATACAAAGCTAGCTACCATGCTAGCAGGAATCCCATTATCTGCCTATGGTTTACTAGCGTGCTAAGATAGCAACACAGAAACCACTGAACTGCCCAAGATACACCATGCCACTCAACAACAAAATCCAATTGGTTGGAACATTGACTGACTATCAGTTTGTTCAGTTAGAATCCCAGAAAATGGTAAAACAAATAAAAAAACAATGACACAACATACCACCCCAACCAAACCTTATAGATTATGTAAATTATATATAAATTGTCAAGCTTAATCAGACAGATTAATCGTCTCATTACAGTTTATGCAAAATGACGTACACCCATTTGAATGAGGACAAAAGTGACGACAAGCCCATAACTGGGCAACTCTGCTAACTTAGCCCAGTTTCACACCAATTTGTGGGAATACATGAGATGACATTTTCACTGGGAATTTTCCCCATGCACATAAACGCACCATAGGTTTCCTTTATGTCTAGTAGCCTATGCTGATTGCTGTGTGCATGGGATTGACGTACTGTATGTGCATGGTAGAAATTTGACTGAAATTGCATTAAATCAGGTTGTTTTAACTAATATTATGCTGCAAGATGGGGTTTTGTCCACTACATTTAAATACCCTGTTATAAACTAACTTGCCATATTAAAAAATCCCAGTTTATTCCCATTAATTCCCGTTCATTTCTGTATATTCCCGTTAATTCCCATGGAAAGTTTCCAACTTTGAAAATTCCCGGAATTTTGCAACCCTATTCCTGCTCCAGTGATGATCAACCATATCACACAGATGTGTAGTGATAAGCCAATTAGGAAATTGATGGCCACAGCAGCAGCATTCAGATTTTGAATAATAGGCAGTATCATATATGTGAATCTGGAACATCACTGTCAGGATGTTCCTTTCATGAGAACCCAGACAATACAGTAGCTCTGGAAAAATAATTGAAATCCATATATCAGCACAGTGCATATTTTCCGGAGGCACTGTATGATAATGGTCTAGGGGGAACACATTTGAAGGTGTTTCACAGAATAGCTATATTAGGACACAAGTTTATGTTGCATGTACAGTAGTGTTGTCTAGTGTCTGACAAAAAAATATATCTCATGTACCATAGTATATAGCCCAGGCTGAGTGATGTTTCTCATACATAATGAACTTAGGAAGAGAAAACATATGGCACATAATGCAATATTTTGAGGAGAATGAAAATGTGAAAATAGTTTAGACATTTTATGTTTGCATTACAGAATTAATGACACAGTTTACATATACCATCTACAACAATAATTAGGAAACCTTTCACACGAAAATTATGAAGACACACTTTAAATTTCTATGATGAAGTTATTTGTCACATTTTAATGGTGAAATGACTGTATAAGTATAACTATGTCACATTTTAATGGTGAAATGACTGTATAAGTATAACTATGTCACATTTTAATGGTGAAATGACTGTATAAGTATAACTATGTCACATTTTAATGGTGAAATGACTATATAAGTATAACTATGTCACATTTTAATGGTGAAATGACTGTATAAGTATAACTAGCTCACTTTCTCATTGTTTTTTCTTCACCCCTTCTCTGAGAACCCACCCTCCTCCAACTGCACTTCATCTCAACACAACAAGGGATGGCAAAACAAAACCATCAAAGGGACTTTTTAATTATGCATTATCCAATCTGGCATTGCATTTACAATGAAAACAGTCATTATTATTGTCTCTCTCTATGCATTATCCAATCTAGCATTGCATTTACAATGAAAACAGTCATTATTATCGTCAACATTTTTATCGCGGTTTACCATTATACCGGTAATCGTTACATCCCTAGGGGAAGCTTTTAGAAGATGTCTGCATTATATGCCATTATATATCAGATACGGAGGGCAACACCAGGTGGTAAATTAATGGAAGTCAATTGAGGAAAAAAAACATATTTTCCTTGGCATAAATAGTGTTTGAATAATCCATTTTAAAATATAGTTTATCTACCTTTAAAAAAAAACATTTATGGCCATCGGTTGAGAAATGTATGAGTTTGAGGGCTTTGTAACCCAAAATTCTTGCAGCTGCTCATTAACTTCCGTTCATTTGCTGGTAAGTATAGCCCATATGTGGTGGCTGCATTGACATTTTCTCCTAATAACTTAACACACAATGCAGTATCTAGTGTAGGTTTCTATGTTTATGTGTGAGGTGAATAGAATAGAATGGAATAAAATAGAATAGACTGTGGACTACGTTCTATCAAGGAGTACCCACACAGTGGAGTTTCCCGGTCCTCTGAAGGAAGAGAAATGGCTGGATAAAACCTGCACATATCAAAATACATCGAGTAAAAGGTTCCGTTACATAAAGAGCATCTGATTGGGATTGCATTATTAGAAACAATACCACTGTTTCAGGGGCATATTGCACAATTGTGCTCACAAGTAAGATTAGAATGATTTTGACAGCCCTCATCTTGGCCTGATTGGCCCTCTCTCTCTCCCTCCCTCCATCCCCAGGTTGGGGTTGTTTCAGAGCTCTGAGGACTGCCAAAAAGCAGAACAGTTTCACCACAATCAGAACTATAATCAAAATTGGAAATGTATACCAAACAGACGTTATGGCATAGATCAAACTACAGGCTAGGATTATTAGCCAGACCACAGTTGAGCATACCATCTTGTACCTCAGTGCTTTGTATTTTAGAAAAACTACAGGGTAGACCACAGCCATATAACGCTCCACACAAATGGAGGTCTGAAACAGGGGACGTCCAGACAGGAACAAGCCACAGAATAAATATACTGCAAACTGCACTATATAATGGGAATATGTACACCAGGCAAATAGGTCAAATGGTGACAGTATTCCCACTACAATTTCACACAGAGACAAATTCAGTTCGAAAAAGCAGGATACTAGAGTCTGTGCAGGATCCACAACGATAAGCCACGTTATGTAGCTGTTCAGAGGCACGCCTATCATGCTGATGGCTACGCCTGCTATTTTCCAAACTTGGAACGGGCAGAATTCACTTGTAGTGTTCGTGTGGGACAGAGAGGGAAATTCTGTAACGTTGAATGTGTACATCCTCAAGTTGCTGTTCAGCTGATGATATATCTGTAGTAACATAAAAACTAAAATGAAAGGACATAGATATTTAGAATATAAACACAATTGTCTGTGCAACCAAGAACATTTTAAAAGTCTGATAATACACTGTCTAATGCTGATACATATAAGGGATTGTCCATATTATATTGTATATTATATTGTATATTCAAAGCACCTATATATGTGTTTTCCTTGAATGATCACTTAGGATCGGTCAGATTAATTTAAGATTATCATCAGATTTTGTTTGTTTTTGTACCCAAAATAGTATATGCTCTCTGTTGAATTGCAATGACATGGCATGTCCATTACATTTGCTTTACCATACACAAAAATGTATAAACGCAGAGGTGAAAATCCTGACATCACATTTACATTTACATTTACATTACATTATTTTGTAACTATTACTTTGCAAAATCTGATGAACAAATAGCACTAATCAAGCTACACTCATTATTATATATCTATATTTCGCTTCCAGGCAGAAATCAAACATCATTCTTACCGAGGCGATAACATCTGACAAGAGATGTTGGGTGGCCTGATGTGCTGATCACAATATACAATGATGTGCTGAACGGGGCTGCTATGCACAAGAGTGCATGTTTATAGAGTGGAAAACCTATTGGTTGTGGTTTTTAAGAAAATAACACCTGCAATGCAAAAATGATGTGTCAGAGTAGAGCAATGACAGATACTGACCATCTGGGTCCCACAACTAGTATTACAGGGCATAACTCATGTCTGACAGGACAGGAGGCTGAAGGTCACAAGGATGTCAGCATGTAATTGACCATATAGTCATTAGTATATAATGAGTGTATTTCATTAATAGGAGTTACAAGTAAAACAATATAACTTTGTAACTACTTTTCCTAGTTGTATCCTATTTAAGTACCATTCACCTAATGTTCATGGCATGAAGTTGACATTAATGAATTAGTTTGATTTGTTTTTGTTTGTGCACATTCAACCCCTTCTCACATTGTCCACTACCATGGTCAATCTGACAGTCTGTTTCTGTTTTGTGTTTTACAGATGCATTATGTCTTTGCATTTAAACCAGATAGATTCTAAAATCAGACCATACAAATGCTTGAATATAGGTTAAAGCTGCAGTTGGCAAGATTTATTTGATCATATTCACTGAAACCGACAATATGCTCTGACAGAACAACATAAATCAGCCGGTTTTAGAAAAAAAAAACGCACTTCTACCTCCACCTATAGCCTGTTATTTGTTTTGCAAAAATCCACAGCTCCCGGTTCTTCTGGTCCAATCAGTCTGGTGCAGTCTGGTGCAGTCTGGTGCGCATTGACAAGCACAAACTCAATGAGAGGGTGCTCGGTGGTAGTGGGGGAGGGGCATGAGAGTTGTAAACATTAAAAATGTTGGCTAAGTCCTAGCCTGGGTTTTCCCATGCTGCCTTGCGCACAATTTTATTCACGCTGCTAGGCAGCCTGGATTCCATGGACTTCGTTTTCACCTCAACGAAGGAACCAATCACAGCATCTCTTATGAAGGTTTGCGACTTTACACAGAAAAAGTACAGAAAAAGTCACATCTCATATTCATTAATAGGGAGAGTCAATGGGTATTTGTCAGGGTTGGCTTGCAAGGTAGTCTCCCTGAAGGTAGAGGAGAAGCTGAATGAAGCCTGTAAGTATCATTATGGAAAGAACACTGTTATAGTTTAAGATCTTTACCTCATAGCTGACTTTGCTCAAGAGGATTATTCCTATGGTATATAATTAAATAGCAGGGACAGTAGTGTAGCCAAAATTATTTTAAAGACCTTCATCCTTGCTTGGTTGGCTCCCTCTCCCTCTTCTCAACCCTCTCCTGAACCAGGTGTTGTCAGGGCCCGTAAGATGACCCAAGAACAGAACAGCATCGATAGGAACAGAGCTATGTTGACAGTCAATTACATTTTTAAATTTAATTGTATTTCAATTTAATTGTACTTATAGAGCGCCAAAACATTACATGACTGGGGAGCTTGAACACAGCTAGATAGTGCTTCACAAGTCTGGAACAGGGGACAGCCAGTGAACAAGAATACTGTCAAAGAAGTACACACATTCCAGGAGAAACTGGTGCACAAATGGATACACTATTGATCCCAAGCTGAAGAGAATCTGATGTGAAGTTTAGAGCAAATAATTCAGAAGCAACTCATGTTCCTGCTCCAGTGATGGTCAGCCATATCACACAGATGTGTAGTGATAAGCCAATAAGGAAATTGATGGCCACAGCAACAGCATTCAGATTTTGAATAATAGGCAGTATCATATATGTGAATCTGGAACATGACTGTCAAGATGTTCCTTTCATGAGAACCCAGACAATACAGTAGCTCTGGAAAAATAATTGAAATCCATATATCAGCACAGTGCATATTTTCCGGAGGCACTGTATGATAATGGTCTAGGGGGAACACATTTGAGGGTGTCTCACAGAATAGCTATATTAGGACACACGTTTTATGTTGCATGTAGTGTTGTCTAGTGTCTGACAAAAAAAAATATATCTCATGTACCATAGTATATAGCCCAGGCTGAGTGATGTTTCTCATACATAATAAACTTAGCAAGAGAAAACATATGGCACATAATGCAATATTCTCAGGAGAATGAAATGTGAAAATAGTTTAGACATTTTTTCTGTTTGCATTACAGAATTAATGACACAGTTTACATACCATCTACAACAATAATTAGGAAACCTTTCTATGATGAAGTTATTTGTCACATTTTAATGGTGAAATGACTGTATAAGTATAACTATGTCACATTTTAATGGTGAAATGACTGTATAAGTATAACTATGTCACATTTTAATGGTGAAATGACTATATAAGTATAACTATGTCACATTTTAATGGTGAAATGACTGTATAAGTATAACTATGTCACATTTTAATGGTGAAATGACTGTATAAGTATAACTATGTCACTTTCTCATTGTTTTTTCCTCACCCCTTCTCTGAGAACCCACCCTCCTCCAACTGCACTTCATCTCAACACAACAAGGGATGGCAAAACAAAACCATGAAAGGGACTTTTTAATTTTGCATTATCCAATCTAGCATTGCATTTACAATGAAAACAGTCATTATTATTGTCTCTCTCTATGCATTATCCAATCTAGCATTGCATTTACAATGAAAACAGTCATTATTATTGTCTCTCTCTATGCATTATCCAATCTAGCATTGCATTTACAATGAAAACAGTCATTATTATCGTCTCTCTCTATGCATTATCCAATCTAGCATTGCATTTACAATGAAAACAGTCATTATTATCGTCAACATTATCCAATGTAGCATTGCATTTACAATGAAAACAGTCATTATTATCGTCTCTCTCTATGCATTATCCAATCTAGCATTGCATTTACAATGAAAACAGTCATTATTATCGTCAACATTATCCAATCTAGCATTGCATTTACAATGAAAACAGTCATTATTATCGTCTCTCTCTATGCATTATCCAATCTAGCATTGCATTTACAATGAAAACAGTCATTATTATCGTCAACATTATCCAATCTAGCATTGCATTTACAATGAAAACAGTCATTATTATCGTCAGCATTATCCAATCTAGCATTGCATTTACAATGAAAACAGTCATTATTATCGTCAACATTATCCAATCTAGCATTGCATTTACAATGAAAACAGTCATTATTATCGTCTCTCTCTATGCATTATCCAATCTAGCATTGCATTTACAATGAAAACAGTCATTATTATCGTCTCTCTGTATGCATTATCCAATCTAGCATTGCATTTACAATGAAAACAGTCATTATTATCGTCGACATTATCCAATCTAGCATTGCATTTACAATGAAAACAGTCATTATTATCGTCAACATTATCCAATCTAGCATTGCATTTACAATGAAAACAGTCATTATTATCGTCTCTCTCTATGCATTATCCAATCTAGCATTGCATTTACAATGAAAACAGTCATTATTATTGTCTCTCTCTATGCATTATCCAATCTAGCATTGCATTTACAATGAAAACAGTCATTATTATCGTCAACATTTTTATACCGGATTACCATTATACCGGTAATCGTTACATCCCTAGGGGAAGCTTTTAGAAGATGTCTGCATTATATGCCGATGCCTCATATAAGATAAGATAAACTTTATTGTCCCTCAAGGGGAAATTTGTCTTGGGCTGTAAAGTGCCTTCACTGTGAACAACAATCACATACGTGCAGGACAACAATCACATACGTGCAGGACAACCATCACATACATGCAGGACAACAATCACATACAAGCAGGACAACAATCACATACAACAATCACATACATGCAGGACAACAATCACATACAAGCAGGACATGACCCTGAGGGAGAAAATAGCCCTTCAAATTTGTAAAAATGCATAAATAGATAACCCATAATTCCCATAAAATTCCATATGATTTTATTATTCAGCAGGATAAGCACCTTAAACTGATCAAATCATATACATATACCGTTAATTTATACGACATTAAATAGTCTTTGAAATCACCAAACGGAGTCGATGTATGACATGGAGTCTGTAAGGTCATGATAATAAACCCAATTTTTATGACTATTTTGACAAAAAATCTGGTACAATGGTATATAGGTGAGTTCATAGAGAAACCTAGATTCCCCGCTGGCCTCTAGAACGAATGTCAACATTGCTGCCATGACACCAGGTGGTAAATTAATGGAAGTCAATCCATTAAGTCACCACAAATGGTGGTCTGAAACAGGGGACGTCCAGACAGGAACAAGCCACATAATAAATATGCTGCAAACTGCAGTATATTATGGGAATATGTACACTAGGCAAATAGGTTAATTGGTGACAGTATTCCCACTACAATTTCACACAGAGACAAATTCAGTTCGAAAAAGCAGGATACTAGAGTCTGTGCAGGATCCACAACGATAAGCCACGTCATGTAGCTGTTCAGAGGCACGCCTATCATGCTGATGGCTACGGCTGCTATTTTCCAATAACGTTTAACGTTTCAGACTACTGTTACTTAATTTGTGCATTGACAATAAAGTATTACATGAACTAAAGATGACTAAAATCTTATGTAGAAGAAGAAACATTCACAAAAAATCCATCCATCCAAAAATGACCTTTGTTTTTTTAATAGCTGTTGAAAACGGCATGGAACTGACAGAGATGTTTTTGTTTATAAATAAATAAATAAATAAATAACATTATGCTGATACCTTTTGCTTTTCCCAAATACAATGTAGCCTACAGGTGTAAGTGACATTTCATCAATCCAGTTGCAATGGATGAACTGTGATGAACTGTCCTACTTGTGATTGTTTAGAGATTTTAAAGGTTTTATAACAATGCTACATCTTCTTTGGCTATTCTACAATCTATTCACCTTTTCAGCACCAGTAGGCTACTTTCTGTGCAGCCGCACACACACACTCAGGCATGCCAAACAAGCATACACAAAAGTTTCAAGAGTGGGGGATGGAGTAAAATATGGAGACAAATTGAAGTGTGATTTATTTTCGCGGAACGGATGTACAGGACTGTGCGGCGGTCATATTTTGTACCGCTATGCGGTACATCTAGTTTTGTAACTATTTTGCAAAATCTGATGAACAAATAGCACTAATCAAGCTACACTCATTATTATACATCTATATTTGGCTTCCACAATATCACAATATACAATGATGTGCTGAACGGGGCTGCTATGCACAAGAGTGCATGTTTCCAGAGTGGAAAACCTATTGGTTGTGGTTTTTAAGAAAATAACACCTGCAATGCAAATGCTGTGTCAGATTAGAGCAATGACAGATACTGACCATCTGGGTCCCACAACTAGTATTACAGGGCATCACTCATGTCTGACAGGACAGGAGGCTGAAGGTCACAAGGATGTCAGCATGTAATTGACCATATAGTCATTAGTATATAATGAGTGTATTTAATAAATAGGAGTTACAAGTAAAACGATATAACTTTGTAACTACTTTTCATAGTTGTATCCTATTTAACTACCATTCACCTAATGTTCATGGCATGAAGTTTACATTAATGAATTAATTTGATTTGTTTTTGTTTGTGCACATTCAACCCCTTCTCACATTGTCCACTACCATGGTCAATCTGACAGTCTGTTTCTGTTTTGTGTTTTACAGATGCATTATGTCTTTGCATTTAAACCAGTTAGATTCTAAAATCAGACCATACAAATGCTTGAATATAGTTTAAAGCTGCAGTTGGCAGTTGATTTTTTTGATCATATTCACAGAAACCGACAATATGCTCTGACAGAACAACATAAATCAGCCGGTTTTAGAAAAAAACCCGCACTTCTACCTCCACCTATAGCCTGTTATTTGTTTTGCAAAAATCCACAGCTCCCGGTTCTTCTGGTCCAATCAGTCTGGTGCAGTCTGGTGCGCATTGACGAGCACAAACTCAATGAGAGGGTGCTCAGTGGTAGTGGTAGTTCACGCTGCTAGGCAGTCTGGATTCCATGGACTTCGTTTTCACCTCAACGAAGGAACCAATCACAAAACGGAAGGGGAACAGCAAGACAATGACGACACACCGAAGCGGTTATGAGCTACGTACAGACGCATTTGATAGACATTCGTAGCGCCCAATAAACGGCTCTGGGCATTCTTAAATCAAGTTTCAAATACGAGAAAATGTAGTTCCCAGACCCCATCTCAATGAGATGAGGTCTGACGTTAGCCAGGCTATAAGTCCCCTCAATGTGTTAAACTTGCCAACTGCAGCTTTAAGTGATCCAATTGGCCAATCATAGTGTCCTGATATCCTATGTCCTATGAGGCCTTGCGTCAAAAGTGGGAGAAACTTGTGCTTCCAAGTTTAACAAATGAGATGTGTTTGGGAGGCTTTTTTAAAGTTTAAGTTATTCAGACATATTCTTTTTAATTCGTTGTCGTTTGGGGGGCAGTAGAAACTCTACCATCATTGGCTGGAACACTCAAATTTAGTTTTAATAATATATTAAAAAAGACATATTAGGCTAGCCTGACGAGCCAGACCCACGTTAAAATGTAGGGTCTGGGCACTCACCGTTCACAGTGCTCAGTCCGAGGGGCGGAATAATCGGTTGTCTTTCAAATTCCCTCTGCACGCAATATAGGACAGAGCTATGAGTCCCATGCGTTTTTCCACCAGCGGAGCTAGTTGGATAGTTCAAACTTTTGCCATCTTAATAAAAGCTTAACTCGTGTCACACTGTTCACCAACAGCAACATTAGTTAGTTAGTTAGTTTGTTTATTTGTCCTTACATAGGAAATTTGTTTTCACATACCATACAAGCCTCATAGACATGAAATACATAGGTACACACAGTTACGGTTCTTCACCCACCACCCTGTTACCACATACCCCACCCACATAGATGTTAACAGCACATATACAGCACATATACATCACATTACACAGATACAAACAGGGTGTGGGACTGACGCAGTCATTGGTGTAGAGGGTGAAGAGGAAGGGGCTTAGGACACACCCCTGCGGGGCGCCGGTGTTAATTGTGGTGAGTGGTGATGTGACTGCACTTATCTTGACGGCTTGTGGTCTGTCACTGAGGAAGTTGTGCATCCAGTGGATGAGGGTCGGGGGGACGTGCAGGTGGTGGAGTTTGTTGATCATCAGGTGGCGTTGGATGGTGTTGAAGGCAGAACTGAAGTCAATGAAGAGTAATCTGGCGAAGTTTGTAGGTGTTTCAAGATGTTGGAGGAGGGAGTGGTGGAGACATGTCACAGCATCCTCCGTCCCTCTCCTGGCCGTGTAGGCAAACTGGTGGCTGTCCAGCTGTGGGCTGACAACTGGGAGGAGGGTTCTGAGGATCAGTTTTTCCAGGCATTTCATGATTATTGAGGTGAGTGGCGGTGATAGATGGTGGGGGAGAGCTCAGCTGCGCAGTCCCTTAGCACCCGGGCAAGGATGCCGTCTGGACCTGGAGCTTTCCCAGGCTTGCATCTCCTCAGCTGCTGACGCACGTCCTCAGTTGTAAATGGGACCTGGGGGTCTGGTTCCAGGGTGGGAATGGCCTCCAGTAGAGTCCTACAGGTGTCTGAGTGGTCCACTGTGTCGAATCTGGAGTAGAAGTTGTTTAATTCTATGGCAAAAGAGCTTGGGTCTGATTTATCCTGTAGTTTGTGTTTACTGTTCAGTCCTGTGAGTGTTCTTATTTTTTGAAAGGCTTGTTTTGTGTTCATGGTACTGAATTCATGCTCTAGTCTGTCTTTGTATTCGAGTTTAGCCTTTGTCAATTACCTTTAATTATCTTATTACATTATCTTATTTGTTTTCAAGTAGCAGGGAATTTAAGCCAAACCGTTGCAACTCTGCCATCAATCATTATGTTAAGCCAGCCTAACGACTCTATACACGATTTGATTGGCCTGATAGAAGTTTGCTTTTTCGAGCTCACAAGCCAACGGAGAGTTGCTAGACTAGCCCTGGCAGCAAATGTAATTAGCTGCCGCTAGGGTGCGTCTAGATTTCTAGGCTAATATTAGGCCACTGAATTAGTTTAGTCCAGTTATATGTACAACCACAAACAGTACATGTTGTCTCTGAGATCCGTAGTGACATCTCTTATGAAGGTTTGCGACTTTACACAGAAAAAGTACAGAAAAAGTCACATCTCATATTCATTAATAGGGACAGTCACTGGGTATTTGTCAGGGTTGGCTTGCAAGGTAGTCTCCCTGAAGGTAGAGGAGAAGCTGAATGAAGCCTGTAAGTATCATTATGGAAAGAACAGTGTTATAGTTTAAGATCTTCACCTCATAGCTGACTTTGCTCAAGAGGATTATTCCTATGGTATATAATTAAATAGCAGGGACAGTAGTGTAGCCAAAATTATTTTAAAGACCTTCATCCTTGCTTGGTTGGCTCCCTCTCCCTCTTCTCAACCCTCTCCTGAACCAGGTGTTGTCAGGGCCCGTAAGATGACCCAAGAACAGAACAGCATCACTAGGAACAAAGCTATGTTGACAGTCAATTAAATTTCAATTTAATAGTATTTCAATTTAATTGTATTAATAGAGTGCCAAAACATTACATGACTGGGGAGCTTGAACACAGCTAGATAGTGCTTCACAAGCCTGGAACAGGGGACAGCCAGTGAACAAGAATACTGTCAAAGAAGTACACACATTCCAGGAGAAACTGGTGCACAAATGGATACACTATTGATCCCAAGCTGAAGAGAATCTGATGTGAAGTTTAGAGCAAATAATTCAGAAGCAACTCATGTTCCTGCTCCAGTGATGATCAACCATATCACACAGATGTGTAGTGATGAGCCAATTAGGAAATTGATGGCCACAGCAACAGCATTCAGATTTTGAATAATAGGCAGTATCATATATGTGAATCTGGAACATGACTGTCAGGATGTTCATTTCATGAGAACCCAGACAATACAGTAGCTCTGGAAAAATAATTGAAATCCATATATCAGCACAGTGCATATTTTCCGGTGGCACTGTATGATAATGGTCTAGGGGGAACACATTTGAGGGTGTTTCACAGAATAGCTTATATTAGGACACAAGTTTATGTTGCATGTAGTGTTGTCTAGTGTCTGACAAAAAAATATATCTCATGTACCATAGTATATAGCCCAGGCTGAGTGATGTTTCTCATACATAATGAACTTAGCAAGAGAAAACATATGGCCAGTGGTGGAATGTAACGAAGTACAAATACTTCGTTACTGTACTTAAGTAAATTTTCCACGTATTTGTACTTTACTGAAGTAAAATTTATAGTGCATACTTTTGACTTTTACTTCGTTACATTTTACAGCAATTATCTGTACTTTTACTCCGCTACATTTCTACAACACCATCGTTCCTTTTTACGATACATTTTATGATCAGTTTTTTTTTTCTCTCTGACAAACACGTTTGTTTTACCGGGGGGTTGCTACCAAAGATTCTGGAGCGCTACGTGCATTCTTAGAAACATAAGCTTCTAGTCTAGACCAGGCAAAGCGTGAGCTTGTAGCCATCTGCATTCGGTAGGCTATATTCACCAGACCCATGGCTACACTGTACATGCAACTTTGTTCTGTGCCTTTCTCTGTCTGTTCTCTGCAGCGTTAGGGCCCCCTCTCCGATGAGATTGCTATCCGTGGATCAGCGAAGTTACAGGTTATGCCCATGCTTCTGTCACACGTCTTATCATTTGCGGCACAAATGAATGGTAGACTATTAATGAACCGGTGGCCGGAAAAAACGTAACATTTTCCAGATTAGGAAATATTCCTTAATTGTGTGTGATTAAATAAAGATGCATAGCCTACAATTGGGGGGTAGTAACGTGAGCGCTCATTCAATGTCTATGCGTCTGCGCAAGTGAAACTGAACTTAATCATAAAGACACCTTTCTCAGCAACTTTTCTGTTCAATCAGCATAATTGGCATTACGATCCACCCGACGTTTCCCTTGTCTACCCCGTTAAACTTCAGGCTCTCGTGTTTTGCTGAATGATATTACTCAGCAGATCACCCTAGTAGATAACCAGAATTACAGTCTCTAGAATTGTAGGTCAGAATGTAAACTGGGCCACAGATGGTAAGCACAATTGCATTAACTTAAAACTATCTAGTCGAGTATAACCTAAAACTAGCTTAATTAAAATGGCACAGCCCATACTGATTTTTCCTTTTAGAATATAGATATTAAGAGAATAAATCATTATGCAAATACTTTTACTTTTAATACTTAAAGTACATTTAAAAGCAGGTACTTTTTACTTTTACTTAAGTAGGGTTGTCATTGTGGTACTTTTACTTTTACTAAAGTAAATATTTCTCTGTGTATTTGTACTTTTACTTAAGTACTGAGGTTCAGTACTTCCTCCACCACTGCATATGGCACATAATGCAATATTTTGAGGAGAATGAAAATGTGAAAATAGTTTAGACATTTTATGTTTGCATTACAGAATTAATGACACAGTTTAAATATACCATCTACAACAATAATTAGCAAACCTTTCACAGGAAAATTATGAAGACACACTTTACATTTCTATGATGAAGTTATTTGTCACATTTTAATGGTGAAATGACTGTATAAGTATAACTATGTCACATTTTAATGGTGAAATGACTATATAAGTATAACTATGTCACATTTTAATGGTGAAATGACTGTATAAGTATAACTATGTCACATTTTAATGGTGAAATGACTGTATAAGTATAACTAGCTCACTTTCTCATTGTTTTTTCCTCACCCCTTCTCTGAGAACCCACCCTCCTCCAACTGCACTTCATCTCAACACTACAAAGGATAGCAAAACAAACCCATCAAAGGGACTTTTTAATTTTGCATTATCCAGTCTGGCATTGCATTTACAATGAAAACAGTCATTATTATCGTCTCTCTCTATGCATTATCCAATCTAGCGTTGCATTTACAATGAAAACAGTCATTATTATCGTCTCTCTCTATGCATTATCCAATCTAGCATTGCATTTACAATGAAAACAGTCATTATTATCGTCTCTCTCTATGCATTATCCAATCTAGCATTGCATTTACAATGAAAACAGTCATTATTATCGTCAACATTATCCAATCTAGCATTGCATTTACAATGAAAACAGTCATTATTATCGTCTCTCTCTATGCATTATCCAATCTAGCATTGCATTTACAATGAAAACAGTCATTATTATCGTCAACATTATCCAATCTAGCATTGCATTTACAATGAAAACAGTCATTATTATCGTCAACATTATCCAATCTAGCATTGCATTTACAATGAAAACAGTCATTATTATCGTCAGCATTATCCAATCTAGCATTGCATTTACAATGAAAACAGTCATTATTATCGTCTCTCTCTATGCATTATCCAATCTAGCATTGCATTTACAATGAAAACAGTCATTATTATCGTCAACATTATCCAATCTAGCATTGCATTTACAATGAAAACAGTCATTATTATCGTCTCTCTCTATGCATTATCCAATCTAGCATTGCATTTACAATGAAAACAGTCATTATTATCGTCAACATTATCCAATCTAGCATTGCATTTACAATGAAAACAGTCATTATTATCGTCTCTCTCTATGCATTATCCAATCTAGCATTGCATTTACAATGAAAACAGTCATTATTATCGTCTCTCTCTATGCATTATCCAATCTAGCATTGCATTTACAATGAAAACAGTCATTATTATCGTCAACATTATCCAATCTAGCATTGCATTTACAATGAAAACAGTCATTATTATCGTCTCTCTCTATGCATTATCCAATCTAGCATTGCATTTACAATGAAAACAGTCATTATTATCGTCTCTCTCTATGCATTATCCAATCTAGCATTGCATTTACAATGAAAACAGTCATTATTATCGTCAACATTATCCAATCTAGCATTGCATTTACAATGAAAACAGTCATTATCGTCAACATTTTTATCACGGTTTACCATTATACCGGTAATCGTTACATCCCTAGGGGAAGCTTTTAGAAGATGTCTGCATTATATGCCGATGCCTCATATAATATAAGATAAACTTTATTGTCCCTAGAGGGGAAATTTGTCTTGGGCTGTAAAGTGCCTTCACTGTGAACAACAATCACATACATGCAGGACAACAATCACATACAAGCAGGACAACAATCACATTCAACAATCACATGCATGTAGGGTTGCAAAGGGGCGGAAAATTTCCGGTAAATTTCCGGAAACTTACCATGGGAAGTTAAGTTGGGGAATTTTGGAAATATTCAAAATTGGAAACTTTCATGGAATTAAAGGAAATTATGGGGATTAATGGGAATTTACGGGAATTGACTGGGAATTTTGAGTAATTCATACAAACTGTTTCGTATACAAACATTAACATTTTGTTTCGTAATAAGCAATATGATTTGTATGTTGGTATTTTCGCTTAGCTTAGCATACAAAGCTAGCTAGCATGCTAGCGGAAATCCCATTCTCTGCCTATGGTTTACATGCGTGCTAAACTAGCAACACTGAACTGCCCAAGATACACCACACCACTCAACAACAAAATCCGATTGGTTTGAAAAAATTTTCCCCATGCATATGAACGCACCATAGGTTTCCTTTATGTCTAGCAGCCTATGCCGATTGCTGTGTGCATGTGATTGACATATGTGCAGGGTAGAAATTTGACTGAAATTGTATTAAATCAGGTTGTTTTAACTAATATTAGACTGCAAAATGGGGTTTTGTCCACTACATTAAGTTCCCTGTTATAGACTAACTTGCCATATTAAAAATTCCCAGTTTACTCCCGTTTATTCCTGTTAATTCCCATATATTCCCATTAATTCCCATGGAAAGTTTCCAACTTTGAAAATTCCCGGAATTTTGCAACCCTACATACATGCAGGACAACAATCACATACAAGCAGGACATGACCCTGAGGGAGAAAATAGCCCTTCAAATTTGTAAGAAGGCATAAATAGATAACCCATAATTCCCATAAAATTCCATATGATTTTATTATTCAGCAGTAAAAGCACTTCAAACTGATCAAATCATATACATATACCGTTAATTTATACGACATTAAATAATCTTTGAAATCACCAAACGGAGTCGATGTATGACATGGAGTCTGTAAGGTCATGATAATAAACCCAATTTTTATGACTATTTTGACAAAAAATCTGGTACAATGGTATATAGGTGAGTTCATGGAGAAACCTAGATTCCCCGCTGGCCTCTAGAACGAATGTCAACATTGCTGCCATCTTACGGAGGGCAACACCAGGTGGTAAATTAATGGAAGTCAATTGAGAAAAAAAAAACATATTTTCCTTGGCATAAATAGTGTTTGAATAATCCATTTTAAAATATAGTTTATCTACCTTTAAAAAAAAACATTTATGGCCATCGGTTGAGAAATGTATGAGTTTGAGGGCTTTGTAACCCAAAATTCTTGCAGCTGCTCATTAACCTCCGTTCATTTGCTGGTAAGTATAGCCCATATGTGGTGGCTGCATTGACATTTTCTCCTAATAACTTAACACACAATGCAGTATCTAGTGTAGGTTTCTATGTTTATGTGTGAGGTGAATAGAATAGAATAGAATAAAATAGAATAGACTGTGGACTACGTTCTATCAAGGAGTACCCACACAGTGGAGTTTCCCGGTCCTCTGAAGGAAGAGAAATGGCTGGATAAAACCTGCACATATCAAAATACATCGAGTAAAAGATTCCGTTACATTAAGAGCATCTGATTTGGATTGCATTATTAGAAACAATACCACTGTTTCAGGGGCATATTGCACAATTGTGCTCACAAGTAAGATCAGAATGATTTTGACAGCCCTCATCTTGGCCTGATTGGCCCTCTCTCTCTCCCTCCCTCCATCCCCAGGTTGGGGTTGTTTCAGAGCTCTGAGGACTGCCAAAAAGCAGAACAGTTTCACCACAATCAGAACTATAATCAAAATTGGAAATGTATACCAAACAGACGTTATGGCATAGATCAAACTACAGGCTAGGATTATTAGCCAGACCACAGTTGAGCATACCATCTTGTACCTCAGTGCTTTGTATTTTAGAAAAACTACAGGGTAGACCACAGCCATATAACGCTCCACACAAATGGAGGTCTGAAACAGGGGACGTCCAGACAGTAACAAGCCACAGAATAAATATTGTGTAAGTTGCAGTATATTATTGGAATTTTTACACCAGGCAAGTAGGTTAAGTAGTGACAGTATTCCCACTACAATTTCACACAGAGACAAATTTAGTTCGAAAAAGCAGGATACTAGAGTCTGTGCAGGATTCAAAACGATAAGCCACGTTATGTAGCTGTTCAGAGGCACGCCTATCATGCTGATGGCTACAATTGCTGTATAACCAATTTCGAACTGGCAGAATTCACTTGTAGTGTTCGTGTGGGACAGAGAGGGGAATTCTGTAACGTTGAATATGTACATCCTTAAGTTGCTGTTCAGCTGATGATATATCTGTAGTAACATAAAAACTAAAATGAAAGGACATAGATATTTAGAATATAAACACAATTGTCTGTGCAACCAAGAACATTTTAAAAGTCTGATAATACATTGTCTAATGCTGATACATATAAGGGATTGTCCATATTATATTGTATATTATATTGTATATTCAAAGCACCTATATATGTGTTTTCCTTGAAAGATCACTCAGGATCGGTCAGATTAATTTAAGATTATCATCAGATTTTGTTTGTTTTTGTAACCAAAATAGTATATGCTCTCTGTTGAATTGCAATGACATGGCATGTCCATTACATTTGCTTTACCATACACAAAAATGTATAAACGCAGAGGTGAAAATCCTGACATCACATTTACATTTACATTTACATTACATTATTTTGTAACTATTACTTTGCAAAATCTGATGAACAAATAGCACTAATCAAGCTACACTCATTATTATATATCTATATTTCGCTTCCAGGCAGAAATCAAACATCATTCTTACCGAGGCGATAACATCTGACAAGAGATGTTAGGTGGCCTGATGTGCTGATCACAATATACAATGATGTGCTGAACGGGGCTGCTATGCACAAGAGTGCATGTTTATAGAGTGGAAAACCTATTGGTTGTGGTTTTTAAGAAAATAACACCTGCAATGCAAAAATGATGTGTCAGAGTAGAGCAATGACAGATACTGACCATCTGGGTCCCACAACTAGTATTACAGGGCATAACTCATGTCTGACAGGACAGGAGGCTGAAGGTCACAAGGATGTCAGCATGTAATTGACCATATAGTCATTAATATATAATGAGTGTATTTCATAAATAGGAGTTACAAGTAAAACAATATAACTTTGTAACTACTTTTCATAGTTGTATCCTATTTAAGTACCATTCACCTAATGTTCATGGCATGAAGTTTACATTAATGAATTAGTTTGATTTGTTTTTGTTTGTGCACATTCAACCCCTTCTCACATTGTCCACTACCATGGTCAATCTGACAGTCTGTTTCTGTTTTGTGTTTTACAGATGCATTATGTCTTTGCATTTAAACCAGTTAGATTCTAAAATCAGACCATACAAATGCTTGAATATAGTTTAAAGCTGCAGTTGGCAGTTGATTTTTTTGATCATATTCACAGAAACCGACAATATGCTCTGACAGAACAACATAAATCAGCCGGTTTTAGAAAAAAAAAACGCACTTCTACCTCCACCTATAGCCTGTTATTTGTTTTGCAAAAATCCACAGCTCCCGGTTCTTCTGGTCCAATCACTCTGGTGCAGTCTGGTGCGCATTGACGAGCACAAACTCAATGAGAGGGTGCTCGGTGGTAGTGGGGGAGGGGCATGAGAGTTGTAAACATTAAAAATGTTGGCTAAGTCCTAGCCTGTGTTTTCCCATGCTGCCTTGCGCACAATTTTATTCACGCTGCTAGGCAGCCTGGATTCCATGGACTTCGTTTTCACCTCAACGAAGGAACCAATCACAGAACGGAAGGGGGACAGCAAGACAATGACGACACACCGAAGCGGTTATGAGCTACATACAGACGCATTTGATAGACATTCGTAGCGCCCAATAAACGGCTCTGGGCATTCTTAAATCAAGTTTCAAATACGAGAAAATGTAGTTCCCAGACCCCATCTCAATGAGATGAGGTCTGACGTTAGCCAGGCTATAAGTCCCCTCAATGTGTTAAACTTGCCAACTGCAGCTTTAAGCGATCCAATTGGCCAATCATAGTGTCCTGATATCCTATGTCCTATGAGTTATTCAGACATATTCTTTTTAATTCGTTGTCGTTTGGGGGGCAGTAGAAACTCTACCATCATTGGCTGGAACACTCAAATGTAGTTTTAATAATATATTAAAAAAGACATATTAGGCTAGCCTGACAAGCCAGACCCACATTAAAAGTAGGGTCTGGGCACTCACCATTCGCAGTGCTCAGTCCGAGGGGCGGGATAATCGGTTGTCTTTCAAATTCCCTCTGCACGCAAGGGGAATGGGACAGAGCTATGAGTCCCATGCGTTTCCCACCAGCGGAGCTAGTTGGATAGTTCAAACTTTTGCCAACTTAATAAAAGCTTAACTTGTGTCACGCTGTTCGCCAACAGCAACATTATCTTATTTGTTTTCAAGTAGCAGGGAATTTAAGCCAAACCGTTGCAACTCTGCCATCAATCATTATGTTAAGCCAGCCTAACGACTCTATACACGATTTGATTGGCCTGATAGAAGTTTAATTTTTCGAGCTCACAAGCCAACGGAGAGTTGCTAGACTAGCCCTGGCAGCAAATGTAATTAGCTGCCGCTAGGGTGCGTCTAGATTTCTAGGCTAATATTAGGCCACTGAATTAGTTTAGTCCAGTTATATGTACAACCACAAACAGTACATGTTGTCTCTGAGATCCATAGTGACATCTCTTATGAAGGTGTACGACTTTACACAGAAAAAGTACAGAAAAAGTCACATCTCATATTCATTAATAGGGAGAGTCACTGGGTATTTGTCAGGGTTGGCTTGCAAGGTAGTCTCCCTGAAGGTAGAGGAGAAGCTGAATGAAGCCTGTAAGTATCATTATGGAAAGAACAGTGTTATAGTTTAAGATCTTTACCTCATAGCTGACTTTGCTCAAGAGGATTATTCCTATGGTATATAATTAAATAGCAGGGACAGTAGTGTAGCCAAAATTATTTTAAAGACCTTCATCCTTGCTTGGTTGGCTCCCTCTCCCTCTTCTCAACCCTTTCCTGAACCAGGTGTTGTCAGGGCCCGTAAGATGACCCAAGAACAGAACAGCATCGATAGGAACAAAGCGATGTTGACAGTCAATTACATTTTTAAATTTAATTGTATTTCAATTTAATTGTACTCATAGAGCGCCAAAACATTACATGACTGGGGAGCTTGAACACAGCTAGATAGTGCTTCACAAGTCTGGAACAGGGGACAGCCAGTGAACAAGAATACTGTCAAAGAAGTACACACATTCCAGGAGAAACTGGTGCACAAATGGATACACTATTGATCCCAAGCTGAAGAGAATCTGATGTGAAGTTTAGAGCAAATAATTCAGAAGCAACTCATGTTCCTGCTCCAGTGATGATCAACCATATCACACAGATGTGTAGTGATAAGCCAATTAGGAAATTGATGGCCACAGCAACAGCATTCAGATTTTGAATAATAGGCAGTATCATATATGTGAATCTGGAACATGACTGTCAGGATGTTCCTTTCATGAGAACCCAGACAATACAGTAGCTCTGGAAAAATAATTGAAATCCATATATCAGCACAGTGCATATTTTCTGGAGGCACTGTATGATAATGGTCTAGGGGGAACACATTTGAGGGTGTCTCACAGAATAGCTATATTAGGACACACGTTTTATGTTGCATGTAGTGTTGTCTAGTGTCCAGAGGTGGAAAAAGTACGAAAATATTGTACTCAAGTAAAAGTACCAATACCTTGATGAAATATTACTCATGTACAAGTTAAAATACCAATCTGAAAATGTACTCAAGTAAAAGTAAAAAGTAGTTCATTTAAAATGTACTTTAAGTAAAAGTTACTTAGTTACTTTTTTGGGGGGGCGGGGTACCAGAACAACCAGTTTCACCAAAGACTTTCTAATGAGGAGATACAGCACTCAAAAAATCCTCCATAGTAATGCATGGGGTTAGTTTGTAACGCCAATATGGCAGTTGTCTACACATCATATGTCTACACATATCACAACCCTTCCGCGGCAAAACGTTGACATGTGAATACATTGAGCCAATCATGTGGTGTGTTGTAAAATACATTGAGCCAATCATGTGGTGTGCTGTGAAGACATCGTGCCAATCATCTGTTGTGATCTCTCTGCTGGAGCAAGATTGGTGTCGTGAAGCCTTACGCACACGCATTTCTGCTGAAATAGATGCACGATAAGTGCCCAAAAAGTATTGCAATATGGCCACCGAGTGGAGGTACTTGCCTGAAAAGGACGTTGAGAAATGGAGATCTATGTGAAAAATCACCGGAGTTCTCCTTTAAGTTTGAGCAGTAGTTGATTTTCAAAGTTAGTTGCACTCATCCTTGGGTCGCTTTGCAGTGAACAGTAATCCAGCACAACTGAAAAGCCCCTCACAGGCAGCTGAGGCAGGCAGACCAATATTGAGTTGCAGAGTTTTTTTTATATTTGGAAACGAGCAGAAGGTTCAGCAGATTAAAGGGCGTTGTACTGGGGGGGAAAGTGGGAAGTATAGGGCCCCAATGGAGGAGAGGGCCCGTGAAAAGTGGAATACAGGGGGCACAACATTTTCACCAGGCATTAGTAATAACTCAGGTAATCCACACATAAAAAATCCAAACAACTCCATAAGTAGAGTCATGTAATGAAGTGGAATAACACAGGGGAAAAGTATTAAACATGCTAAGAAAAAGCCCTAAGGCAAGGAAAGGGAAGGAATCTATATAGAGAGTAGTTATCCTTTCTATCTGTGCAAATTAATATAAGCTTAGTTAGTATATTGATGGGCTATAAAAAGGTTTTTCATTACCAAGGTGTCACACAAGAAACATTTCATGATGGATAAAAGCAAAAAGCTCTCCCAAGACCTTTGCAACCTTATTGTTGCAAAACATATCAATGAAACTGGTTACAGATGCATTTCAAAACATCTTCCAGTAAGCAGCATGGGAGCCATTATCTGCAAGTGGAAGAAACATCACTGCATCATCAACCGGCCATGCACAGGATCTCCTTGTAATATTTCTGACCAGGGAGTCAGAAGGATAGTCAATTCCAAGAGTCAAGGACCACTCGGAGAAAGCTCCAGAAAGACTTGAAGGCAGCCAATTCAATTAAATAGTTTTGGAAGTAACTAAAGATCAGAATTCACAAGAGGGACCCCTGGAATCTGTTTAGAACAATGGGCCAAAATCAGACCTGATACTGCGACCAATAAGTTTTGTCATACAGGAAATGTCTTGAAGCTTTCTTTACAAACAAAGGCTTTTCCACAAAGTATTGAAGAAATTTCAGTAGGCATGTTCAATACTTTTTTCCTGTGTCATTCCACTTTAATACACAAAACTCTTTTATGTTTGGATTTTTTATATGTGTGTTAATATAATGTGTGGTGAAAATGTCGAATAGACTCACTGGAAGTTTAGGCTAATTACTGAAAAAAAAAAAAAAAAAAACGTTCAATACTTATTTCCACCATATATTTATTTTACCTGAATATTTTAACTTCCAAATTAAATGTCAAAATGAATGTCAGACGAAATTTAAAGGTTGACTGACTGGATTTTGTATACAAAACATAGTGAAAACTGTGTAAGGTCACTCTCACTCTCCCTTGCTAAAGAGCTAAATGGTTTAGTCCGCCTGCACGATTCATAAGGTAGTCTATCTTTTGTTTACTTAGTTGAGCATCGCTAGTAGTGGACCGCTAATTGTTTTGCTGCTGGTGCAATGTCTTTCTCCAAGAAAGCCAAGTCAGGTTACTAAAAACAAAGGCCAAAACAGGAAAAAGAGAGACATCAAAATGAGGGGAAACAACTGCTAATAAACTTCTTTCCAAAGAAAGGTGAGCACAAACGTCAAAACACGAAATCCCATGGTGTTTGCTTAAATATCTCCGCAATCATTAGTGCTAAAACGAACTGAGACAACCGATTGGAATAGCGGAAAATACACTTTCATAGGTTAGGCTAATCTGATGCATTTCGTGATCCAGTCTCCATCACTTTCAGAAAGACTGCATGGCGCCAGCTTGATTCATGTCCTGTTGTAGGCTACATGCTGATCATCATCACTAGGCTAGTGGTTTAGGGCGCGATTTTTTTCTCTCCCTTTCCGTTTTCGTTAGTCTTTTTTTTTTACTCAAGTAAAGGATGGGATTTTTGATGTAGCGAAGTACAATACTTCACTCAAAATGTAATCAAGTAAAATTTAAAATACCGATTTTATAAACTACTTAAAAAATACAAAATACACAGAAAAACTACTCAATACAGTAACGTGAGTAAATGTATTTCGTTACTTTCCACCTCTGCTAGTGTCTGACAAAAAATATATATATCTCATGTACCATAGTATATAGCCCAGGCTGAGTGATGTTTCTCATACATAATAAATAAATAAATAAATTAGCAAGAGAAAACATATGGCACATAATGCAATATTCTGAGGAGAATGAAATGTGAAAATAGTTTAGACATTTTATGTTTGCATTACAGAATTAATGACAGTTTACATACCATCTACAACAATAATTAGGAAACCTTTCTATGATGAAGTTATTTGTCACATTTTAATGGTGAAATGACTATATAAGTATAACTATGTCACATTTTAATGGTGAAATGACTGTATAAGTATAACTATGTCACATTTTAATGGTGAAATGACTGTATAAGTATAACTAGCTCACTTTCTCATTGTTTTTTCCTCACCCCTTCTCTGAGAACCCACCCTCCTCCAACTGCACTTCATCTCAACACTACAAGGGATAGCAAAACAAAACCATCAAAGGGACTTTTTAATTTTGCATTATCCAATCTAGCATTGCATTTACAATGAAAACAGTCATTATTATCATCTCTCTCTATGCATTATCCAATCTAGCATTGCATTTACAATGAAAACAGTCATTATTATTGTCTCTCTCTATGCATTATCCAATCTAGCATTGCATTTACAATGAAAACAGTCATTATTATCGTCTCTCTCTATGCATTATCCAATCTAGCATTGCATTTACAATGAAAACAGTCATTATTATCGTCAACATTATCCAATCTAGCATTGCATTTACAATGAAAACAGTCATTATTATCGTCAACATTTTTAATTATGCATTATCCAATCTAGCATTGCATTTACAATGAAAACAGTCATTATTATCGTCAACATTTTTATCGCGGTTTACCATTATACCGGTAATCGTTACATCCCTAGGGGAAGCTTTTAGAAGATGTCTGCATTATATGCCGATGCCTCATATAAGATAAGATAAACTTTATTGTCCCTCAAGGGGAAATTTGTCTTGGGCTGTAAAGTGCCTTCACTGTGAACAACAATCACATACATGCAGGACAACAATCACATACGTGCAGGACAACCATCACATACATGCAGGACAACAATCACATACAAGCAGGACAACAATCACATACAACAATCACATACATGCAGGACAACAATCACATACAATCAGGACATGACCCTGAGGGAGAAAATAGCCCTTCAAATTTGTAAAAA
Organism: Alosa sapidissima; assembly: GCF_018492685.1. Lineage (NCBI taxonomy): Eukaryota > Metazoa > Chordata > Actinopteri > Clupeiformes > Clupeidae > Alosa > Alosa sapidissima. The sequence continues at coordinate 7,213,478 of NC_055961.1, read as the reverse complement.
GGCATAAATAGATAACCCATAATTCCCATAAAATTCCATATGATTTTATTATTCAGCAGTATAAGCACCTTAAACTGATCAAATCATATACATATACCGTTAATTTATACGACATTAAATAGTCTTTGAAATCACCAAACGGAGTCGATGTATGACATGGAGTCTGTAAGGTCATGATAATAAACCCAATTTTTATGACTATTTTGACAAAAAATCTGGTACAATGGTATATAGGTGAATTCATAGAGAAACCTAGATTCCCCGCTGGCCTCTAGAACGAATGTCAACATTGCTGCCATCTTACAGAGGGCAACACCAGGTGGTAAATTAATGGAAGTCAATCCATTAAGTCACCACAAATGGTGGTCTGAAACAGGGGACGTCAAGACAGGAACAAGCCACATAATAAATATGCTGCAAACTGCAGTATATTATGGGAATATGTACACTAGGCAAATAGGTTAATTGGTGACAGTATTCCCACTACAATTTCACACAGAGACAAATTCAGTTCGAAAAAGCAGGATACTAGAGTCTGTGCAGGATCCACAACGATAAGCCACGTCATGTAGCTGTTCAGAGGCACGCCTATCATGCTGATGGCTACGGCTGCTATTTTCCAATAACGTTTAACGTTTCAGACTACTGTTACTTAATTTGTGCATTGACAATAAAGTATTACATGAACTAAAGATGACTAAAATCTTATGTAGAAGAAGAAACATTCACAAAAAATCCATCCATCCAAAAATGACCTTTGTTTTTTTAATAGCTGTTGAAAACGGCATGGAACTGACAGAGATGTTTTTGTTTATAAATAAATAAATAAATAAATAACATTATGCTGATACCTTTTGCTTTTCCCAAATACAATGTAGCCTACAGGTGTAAGTGACATTTCATCAATCCAGTTGCAATGGATGAACTGTGATGAACTGTCCTACTTGTGATTGTTTAGAGATTTTAAAGGTTTTATAACAATGCTACATCTTCTTTGGCTATTCTACAATCTATTCACCTTTTCAGCACCAGTAGGCTACTTTCTGTGCAGCCGCACACACACACTCAGGCATGCCAAACAAGCATACACAAAAGTTTCAAGAGTGGGGGATGGAGTAAAATATGGAGACAAATTGAAGTGTGATTTATTTTCGCGGAACGGATGTACAGGACTGTGCGGCGGTCATATTTTGTACCGCTATGCGGTACATCTAGTTTTGTAACTATTTTGCAAAATCTGATGAACAAATAGCACTAATCAAGCTACACTCATTATTATACATCTATATTTGGCTTCCACAATATCACAATATACAATGATGTGCTGAACGGGGCTGCTATGCACAAGAGTGCATGTTTCCAGAGTGGAAAACCTATTGGTTGTGGTTTTTAAGAAAATAACACCTGCAATGCAAATGCTGTGTCAGATTAGAGCAATGACAGATACTGACCATCTGGGTCCCACAACTAGTATTACAGGGCATCACTCATGTCTGACAGGACAGGAGGCTGAAGGTCACAAGGATGTCAGCATTTAATTGACCATATAGTCATTAGTATATAATGAGTGTATTTAATAAATAGGAGTTACAAGTAAAACGATATAACTTTGTAACTACTTTTCATAGTTGTATCCTATTTAACTACCATTCACCTAATGTTCATGGCATGAAGTTTACATTAATGAATTAATTTGATTTGTTTTTGTTTGTGCACATTCAACCCCTTCTCACATTGTCCACTACCATGGTCAATCTGACAGTCTGTTTCTGTTTTGTGTTTTACAGATGCATTATGTCTTTGCATTTAAACCAGTTAGATTCTAAAATCAGACCATACAAATGCTTGAATATAGTTTAAAGCTGCAGTTGGCAGTTGATTTTTTTGATCATATTCACAGAAACCGACAATATGCTCTGAAAGAACAACATAAATCAGCCGGTTTTAGAAAAAAAACCGCACTTCTACCTCCACCTATAGCCTGTTATTTGTTTTGCAAAAATCCACAGCTCCCGGTTCTTCTGGTCCAATCAGTCTGGTGCAGTCTGGTGCGCATTGACGAGCACAAACTCAATGAGAGGGTGCTCAGTGGTAGTGGTAGTTCACGCTGCTAGGCAGTCTGGATTCCATGGACTTCGTTTTCACCTCAACGAAGGAACCAATCACAAAACGGAAGGGGAACAGCAAGACAATGACGACACACCGAAGCGGTTATGAGCTACGTACAGACGCATTTGATAGACATTCGTAGCGCCCAATAAACGGCTCTGGGCATTCTTAAATCAAGTTTCAAATACGAGAAAATGTAGTTCCCAGACCCCATCTCAATGAGATGAGGTCTGACGTTAGCCAGGCTATAAGTCCCCTCAATGTGTTAAACTTGCCAACTGCAGCTTTAAGTGATCCAATTGGCCAATCATAGTGTCCTGATATCCTATGTCCTATGAGGCCTTGCGTCAAAAGTGGGAGAAACTTGTGCTTCCAAGTTTAACAAATGAGATGTGTTTGGGAGGCTTTTTTAAAGTTTAAGTTATTCAGACATATTCTTTTTAATTCGTTGTCGTTTGGGGGGCAGTAGAAACTCTACCATCATTGGCTGGAACACTCAAATTTAGTTTTAATAATATATTAAAAAAGACATATTAGGCTAGCCTGACGAGCCAGACCCACGTTAAAATGTAGGGTCTGGGCACTCACCGTTCACAGTGCTCAGTCCGAGGGGCGGAATAATCGGTTGTCTTTCAAATTCCCTCTGCACGCAATATAGGACAGAGCTATGAGTCCCATGCGTTTTTCCACCAGCGGAGCTAGTTGGATAGTTCAAACTTTTGCCATCTTAATAAAAGCTTAACTCGTGTCACACTGTTCACCAACAGCAACATTAGTTAGTTAGTTAGTTTGTTTATTTGTCCTTACATAGGAAATTTGTTTTCACATACCATACAAGCCTCATAGACATGAAATACATAGGTACACACAGTTACGGTTCTTCACCCACCACCCTGTTACCACATACCCCACCCACATAGATGTTAACAGCACATATACAGCACATATACATCACATTACACAGATACAAACAGGGTGTGGGACTGACGCAGTCATTGGTGTAGAGGGTGAAGAGGAAGGGGCTTAGGACACACCCCTGCGGGGCGCCGGTGTTAATTGTGGTGAGTGGTGATGTGACTGCACTTATCTTGACGGCTTGTGGTCTGTCACTGAGGAAGTTGTGCATCCAGTGGATGAGGGTCGGGGGGACGTGCAGGTGGTGGAGTTTGTTGATCATCAGGTGGCGTTGGATGGTGTTGAAGGCAGAACTGAAGTCAATGAAGAGTAATCTGGCGAAGTTTGTAGGTGTTTCAAGATGTTGGAGGAGGGAGTGGTGGAGACATGTCACAGCATCCTCCGTCCCTCTCCTGGCCGTGTAGGCAAACTGGTGGCTGTCCAGCTGTGGGCTGACAACTGGGAGGAGGGTTCTGAGGATCAGTTTTTCCAGGCATTTCATGATTATTGAGGTGAGTGCAACTGGCCGGTAGTGGTTGAGTTCGGAGGGGCGGTGATAGATGGTGGGGGAGAGCTCAGCTGCGCAGTCCCTTAGCACCCGGGCAAGGATGCCGTCTGGACCTGGAGCTTTCCCAGGCTTGCATCTCCTCAGCTGCTGACGCACGTCCTCAGTTGTAAATGGGACCTGGGGGTCTGGTTCCAGGGTGGGAATGGCCTCCAGTAGAGTCCTACAGGTGTCTGAGTGGTCCACTGTGTCGAATCTGGAGTAGAAGTTGTTTAATTCTATGGCAAAAGAGCTTGGGTCTGATTTATCCTGTAGTTTGTGTTTACTGTTCAGTCCTGTGAGTGTTCTTATTTTTTGAAAGGCTTGTTTTGTGTTCATGGTACTGAATTCATGCTCTAGTCTGTCTTTGTATTCGAGTTTAGCCTTTGTCAATTACCTTTAATTATCTTATTACATTATCTTATTTGTTTTCAAGTAGCAGGGAATTTAAGCCAAACCGTTGCAACTCTGCCATCAATCATTATGTTAAGCCAGCCTAACGACTCTATACACGATTTGATTGGCCTGATAGAAGTTTGCTTTTTCGAGCTCACAAGCCAACGGAGAGTTGCTAGACTGGCAGCAAATGTAATTAGCTGCCGCTAGGGTGCGTCTAGATTTATAGGCTAATATTAGGCCACTGAATTAGTTTAGTCTTACAACCACAAACAGCACATGTTGTCTCTGAGATCCGTAGTGACATCTCTTATGAAGGTTTGCGACTTTACACAGAAAAAGTACAGAAAAAGTCACATCTCATATTCATTAATAGGGAGAGTCAATGGGTATTTGTCAGGGTTTGCTTGCAAGGTAGTCTCCCTGAAGGTAGAGGAGAGGCTGAATGAAGCCTGTAAGTATCATTATGGAAAGAACAGTGTTATAGTTTAAGATCTTCACCTCATAGCTGACTTTGCTCAAGAGGATTATTCCTATGGTATATAATTAAATAGCAGGGACAGTAGTGTAGCCAAAATTATTTTAAAGACCTTCATCCTTGCTTGGTTGGCTCCCTCTCCCTCTTCTCAACCCTCTCCTGAACCAGGTGTTGTCAGGGCCCGTAAGATGACCCAAGAACAGAACAGCATCACTAGGAACAAAGCTATGTTGACAGTCAATTAAATTTCAATTTAATTGTATTTCAATTTAATTGTACTTAGAGCGCCAAAACATTCCAGGAGAAACTGGTGCACAAATGGATACACTATTGATCCCAAGCTGAAGAGAATCTGATGTGAAGTTTAGAACAAATAATTCAGAAGCAACTCATGTTCCTGCTCCAGTGATGATCAACCATATCACACCGATGTGTAGTGATAAGCCAATTAGGAAATTGATGGCCACAGCAACAGCATTCAGATTTTGAATAATAGGCAGTATCATATATGTGAATCTGGAACATGACTGTCAGGATGTTCCTTTCATGAGAACCCAGACAATACAGTAGCTCTGGAAAAATAATTGAAATCCATATATCAGCACAGTGCATATTTTCCGGAGGCACTGTATGATAATGGTCTAGGGGGAACACATTTGAGGGTGTTTCACAGAATAGCTTATATTAGGACACAAGTTTATGTTGCATGTAGTGTTGTCTAGTGTCTGACAAAAAAATATATCTCATGTACCATAGTATATAGCCCAGGCTGAGTGATGTTTCTCATACATAATGAACTTAGCAAGAGAAAACATATGGCCAGTGGTGGAATGTAACGAAGTACAAATACTTCGTTACTGTACTTAAGTAAATTTTCCACGTATTTGTACTTTACTGAAGTAAAATTTATAGTGCATACTTTTGACTTTTACTTCGTTACATTTTACAGCAATTATCTGTACTTTTACTCCGCTACATTTCTACAACACCATCGTTCCTTTTTACGATACATTTTATGATCAGTTTTTTTTTTCTCTCTGACAAACACGTTTGTTTTACCGGGGGGTTGCTACCAAAGATTCTGGAGCGCTACGTGCATTCTTAGAAACATAAGCTTCTAGTCTAGACCAGGCAAAGCGTGAGCTTGTAGCCATCTGCATTCGGTAGGCTATATTCACCAGACCCATGGCTACACTGTACATGCAACTTTGTTCTGTGCCTTTCTCTGTCTGTTCTCTGCAGCGTTAGGGCCTCCTCTCCGATGAGATTGCTATCCGTGGATCAGCGAAGTTACAGGTTATGCCCATGCTTCTGTCACACGTCTTATCATTTGCGGCACAAATGAATGGTAGACTATTAATGAACCGGTGGCCGGAAAAAACGTAACATTTTCCAGATTAGGAAATATTCCTTAATTGTGTGTGATTAAATAAAGATGCATAGCCTACAATTGGGGGGTAGTAACGTGAGCGCTCATTCAATGTCTATGCGTCTGCGCAAGTGAAACTGAACTTAATCATAAAGACACCTTTCTCAGCAACTTTTCTGTTCAATCAGCATAATTGGCATTACGATCCACCCGACGTTTCCCTTGTCTACCCCGTTAAACTTCAGGCTCTCGTGTTTTGCTGAATGATATTACTCAGCAGATCACCCTAGTAGATAACCAGAATTACAGTCTCTAGAATTGTAGGTCAGAATGTAAACTGGGCCACAGATGGTAAGCACAATTGCATTAACTTAAAACTATCTAGTCGAGTATAACCTAAAACTAGCTTAATTAAAATGGCACAGCCCATACTGATTTTTCCTTTTAGAATATAGATATTAAGAGAATAAATCATTATGCAAATACTTTTACTTTTAATACTTAAAGTACATTTAAAAGCAGGTACTTTTTACTTTTACTTAAGTAGGGTTGTCATTGTGGTACTTTTACTTTTACTAAAGTAAATATTTCTCTGTGTATTTGTACTTTTACTTAAGTACTGAGGTTCAGTACTTCCTCCACCACTGCATATGGCACATAATGCAATATTTTGAGGAGAATGAAAATGTGAAAATAGTTTAGACATTTTATGTTTGCATTACAGAATTAATGACACAGTTTAAATATACCATCTACAACAATAATTAGCAAACCTTTCACACGAAAATTATGAAGACACACTTTACATTTCTATGATGAAGTTATTTGTCACATTTTAATGGTGAAATGACTGTATAAGTATAACTATGTCACATTTCACAACAGCTTCATACACCAAGCTGTAAGGATGCTGAACTCTCTCCCTCCTCTCCCCCCTCCACCCTCAGCTACATAACATCCTGGACATTGGACCCACAATGGCCGCGTGCACTACTCCACTTGCACACTTGCACACTTGTACACTTTACAACTTGTTGTTGTTGTCCTGAAAACACAACACTTCTGCTGCTCTTACACAACTTGCACCACTATGTCACTTTCTTTCTTAGGTCAAACAGAACTACCCAAGCCTTTTATTGGCCTGACTTTGCACTAGTATTTTATTGACTGTCTATGCACAATTTCAACCAATTTTGCTGCTCTTATTTTTTTTCATTATTATATGTGCCCTCTTATTTACTTACTTTTTTTGTTTACTTGAATGTTATGTTTGTCTGTGGACTTAAATTGGTAAAATATGTCTTGTCTTCACCGTGGGATAGTGAGAAACGTAATTTCGATCTCTTTGTATGTCTGGAACATGTGAAGAAATTGACAATAAAGCTGACTTTGACTTTGACTTTGACTTTGATTTTAATGGTGAAATGACTATATAAGTATAACTATGTCACATTTTAATGGTGAAATGACTGTATAAGTATAACTATGTCACATTTTAATGGTGAAATGACTGTATAAGTATAACTAGCTCACTTTCTCATTGTTTTTTCCTCACCCCTTCTCTGAGAACCCACCCTCCTCCAACTGCACTTCATCTCAACACTACAAAGGATAGCAAAACAAACCCATCAAAGGGACTTTTTAATTTTGCATTATCCAATCTGGCATTGCATTTACAATGAAAACAGTCATTATTATCGTCTCTCTCTATGCATTATCCAATCTAGCGTTGCATTTACAATGAAAACAGTCATTATTATCGTCTCTCTCTATGCATTATCCAATCTAGCATTGCATTTACAATGAAAACAGTCATTATTTTCGTCTCTCTCTATGCATTATCCAATCTAGCATTGCATTTACAATGAAAACAGTCATTATTATCGTCAACATTATCCAATCTAGCATTGCATTTACAATGAAAACAGTCATTATTATCGTCAACATTATCCAATCTAGCATTGCATTTACAATGAAAACAGTCATTATTATCGTCTCTCTCTATGCATTATCCAATCTAGCATTGCATTTACAATGAAAACAGTCATTATTATCGTCAACATTATCCAATCTAGCATTGCATTTACAATGAAAACAGTCATTATTATCGTCAACATTATCCAATCTAGCATTGCATTTACAATGAAAACAGTCATTATTATCGTCTCTCTCTATGCATTATCCAATCTAGCATTGCATTTACAAAGAAAACAGTCATTATTATCGTCAACATTATCCAATCTAGCATTGCATTTACAATGAAAACAGTCATTATTATCGTCTCTCTCTATGCATTATCCAATCTAGCATTGCATTTACAATGAAAACAGTCATTATTATCGTCAACATTATCCAATCTAGCATTGCATTTACAATGAAAACAGTCATTATTATCGTCAACATTATCCAATCTAGCATTGCATTTACAATGAAAACAGTCATTATTATCGTCTCTCTCTATGCATTATCCAATCTAGCATTGCATTTACAATGAAAACAGTCATTATTATCGTCTCTCTCTATGCATTATCCAATCTAGCATTGCATTTACAATGAAAACAGTCATTATTATCGTCAACATTATCCAATCTAGCATTGCATTTACAATGAAAACAGTCATTATTATCGTCAACATTATCCAATCTAGCATTGCATTTACAATGAAAACAGTCATTATTATCGTCTCTCTCTATGCATTATCCAATCTAGCATTGCATTTACAATGAAAACAGTCATTATTATCGTCTCTCTCTATGCATTATCCAATCTAGCATTGCATTTACAATGAAAACAGTCATTATTATCGTCAACATTATCCAATCTAGCATTGCATTTACAATGAAAACAGTCATTATCGTCAACATTTTTATCACGGATTACCATTATACCGGTAATCGTTACATCCCTAGGGGAAGCTTTTAGAAGATGTCTGCATTATATGCCGATGCCTCATATAATATAAGATAAACTTTATTGTCCCTCAAGGGGAAATTTGTCTTGGGCTGTAAAGTGCCTTCACTGTGAACAACAATCACATACATGCAGGACAACAATCACATACAAGCAGGACAACAATCACATTCAACAATCACATACATGTAGGGTTGCAAAGGGGCGGAAAATTTCCGGTAAATTTCCGGAAACTTACCATGGGAAGTTAAGTTGGGGAATTTTGGAAATATTCAAAATTGGAAACTTTCATGGAATTAAAGGAAATTATGGGGATTAATGGGAATTTACGGGAATTGACTGGGAATTTTGAGTAATTCATACAAACTGTTTCGTATACAAACATTAACATTTTGTTTCGTAATAAGCAATATGATTTGTATGTTGGTATTTTCGGTTAGCTTAGCATACAAAGCTAGCTAGCATGCTAGCGGAAATCCCATTCTCTGCCTATGGTTTACATGCGTGCTAAACTAGCAACACTGAACTGCCCAAGATACACCACACCACTCAACAACAAAATCCGATTGGTTTGAAAAAATTTTCCCCATGCATATGAACGCACCATAGGTTTCCTTTATGTCTAGCAGCCTATGCCGATTGCTGTGTGCATGTGATTGACATATGTGCAGGGTAGAAATTTGACTGAAATTGTATTAAATCAGGTTGTTTTAACTAATATTAGACTGCAAAATGGGGTTTTGTCCACTACATTAAGTTCCCTGTTATAGACTAACTTGCCATATTAAAAATTCCCAGTTTACTCCCGTTTATTCCTGTTAATTCCCATATATTCCCATTAATTCCCATGGAAAGTTTCCAACTTTGAAAATTCCCGGAATTTTGCAACCCTACATACATGCAGGACAACAATCACATACAAGCAGGACATAACCCTGAGGGAGAAAATAGCCCTTCAAATTTGTAAGAAGGCATAAATAGATAACCCATAATTCCCATAAAATTCCATATGATTTTATTATTCAGCAGTAAAAGCACTTCAAACTGATCAAATCATATACATATACCGTTAATTTATACGACATTAAATAATCTTTGAAATCACCAAACGGAGTCGATGTATGACATGGAGTCTGTAAGGTCATGATAATAAACCCAATTTTTATGACTATTTTGACAAAAAATCTGGTACAATGGTATATAGGTGAGTTCATGGAGAAACCTAGATTCCCCGCTGGCCTCTAGAACGAATGTCAACATTGCTGCCATCTTACGGAGGGCAACACCAGGTGGTAAATTAATGGAAGTCAATTGAGAAAAAAAAAACATATTTTCCTTGGCATAAATAGTGTTTGAATAATCCATTTTAAAATATAGTTTATCTACCTTTAAAAAAAAACATTTATGGCCATCGGTTGAGAAATGTATGAGTTTGAGGGCTTTGTAACCCAAAATTCTTGCAGCTGCTCATTAACCTCCGTTCATTTGCTGGTAAGTATAGCCCATATGTGGTGGCTGCATTGACATTTTCTCCTAATAACTTAACACACAATGCAGTATCTAGTGTAGGTTTCTATGTTTATGTGTGAGGTGAATAGAATAGAATAGAATAAAATAGAATAGACTGTGGACTACGTTGTATCAAGGAGTACCCACACAGTGGAGTTTCCCGGTCCTCTGAAGGAAGAGAAATGGCTGGATAAAACCTGCACATATCAAAATACATCGAGTATAAGATTCCGTTACATAAAGAGCATCTGATTTGGATTGCATTATTAGAAACAATACCACTGTTTCAGGGGCATATTGCACAATTGTGCTCACAAGTAAGATCAGAATGATTTTGACAGCCCTCATCTTGGCCTGATTGGCCCTCTCTCTCTCCCTCCCTCCATCCCCAGGTTGGGGTTGTTTCAGAGCTCTGAGGACTGCCAAAAAGCAGAACAGTTTCACCACAATCAGAACTATAATCAAAATTGGAAATGTATACCAAACAGACGTTATGGCATAGATCAAACTACAGGCTAGGATTATTATCCAGACCACAGTTGAGCATACCATCTTGTACCTCAGTGCTTTGTATTTTAGAAAAACTACAGGGTAGACCACAGCCATATAACGCTCCACACAAATGGAGGTCTGAAACAGGGGACGTCCAGACAGTAACAAGCCACAGAATAAATATTGTGTAAGTTGCAGTATATTATTGGAATTTTCACACCAGGCAAGTAGGTTAAGTAGTGACAGTATTCCCACTACAATTTCACACAGAGACAAATTTAGTTCGAAAAAGCAGGATACTAGAGTCTGTGCAGGATTCAAAACGATAAGCCACGTTATGTAGCTGTTCAGAGGCACGCCTATCATGCTGATGGCTACAATTGCTGTATAACCAATTTCGAACTGGCAGAATTCACTTGTAGTGTTCGTGTGGGACAGAGAGGGGAATTCTGTAACGTTGAATATGTACATCCTTAAGTTGCTGTTCAGCTGATGATATATCTGTAGTAACATAAAAACTAAAATGAAAGGACATAGATATTTAGAATATAAACACAATTGTCTGTGCAACCAAGAACATTTTAAAAGTCTGATAATACACTGTCTAATGCTGATACATATAAGGGATTGTCCATATTATATTGTATATTATATTGTATATTCAAAGCACCTATATATGTGTTTTCCTTGAAAGATCACTCAGGATCGGTCAGATTAATTTAAGATTATCATCAGATTTTGTTTGTTTTTGTACCCAAAATAGTATATGCTCTCTGTTGAATTGCAATGACATGGCATGTCCATTACATTTGCTTTACCATACACAAAAATGTATAAACGCAGAGGTGAAAATCCTGACATCACATTTACATTTACATTTACATTACATTATTTTGTAACTATTACTTTGCAAAATCTGATGAACAAATAGCACTAATCAAGCTACACTCATTATTATATATCTATATTTCGCTTCCAGGCAGAAATCAAACATCATTCTTACCGAGGCGATAACATCTGACAAGAGATGTTGGGTGGCCTGGTGTGCTGATCACAATATACAATGATGTGCTGAACGGGGCTGCTATGCACAAGAGTGCATGTTTACAGAGTGGAAAACCTATTGGTTGTGGTTTTTAAGAAAATAACACCTGCAATGCAAAAATGCTGTGTCAGAGTAGAGCAATGACAGATACTGACCATCTGGGTCCCACAACTAGTATTACAGGGCATAACTCATGTCTGACAGGACAGGAGGCTGAAGGTCACAAGGATGTCAGCATGTAATTGACCATATAGTCATTAATATATAATGAGTGTATTTCATAAATAGGAGTTACAAGTAAAACAATATAACTTTGTAACTACTTTTCATAGTTGTATCCTATTTAAGTACCATTCACCTAATGTTCATGGCATGAAGTTTACATTAATGAATTAGTTTGATTTGTTTTTGTTTGTGCACATTCAACCCCTTCTCACATTGTCCACTACCATGGTCAATCTGACAGTCTGTTTCTGTTAGTGTTTTACAGATGCATTATGTCTTTGCATTTAAACCAGTTAGATTCTAAAATCAGACCATACAAATGCTTGAATATAGTTTAAAGCTGCAGTTGGCAAGATTTATTTGATCATATTCACTGAAACCGACAATATGCTCTGACAGAACAACATAAATCAGCCGGTTTTAGAAAAAAAAAACGCACTTCTACCTCCACCTATAGCCTGTTATTTGTTTTGCAAAAATCCACAGCTCCCGGTTCTTCTGGTCCAATCAGTCTGGTGCAGTCTGGTGCGCATTGACGAGCACAAACTCAATGAGAGGGTGCTCGGTGGTAGTGGGGGAGGGGCATGAGAGTTGTAAACATTAAAAATGTTGGCTAAGTCCTAGCCTGGGTTTTCCCATGCTGCCTTGCGCACAATTTTATTCACGCTGCTAGGCAGCCTGGATTCCATGGACTTCGTTTTCACCTCAACGAAGGAACCAATCACAGAACGGAAGGGGGACAGCAAGACAATGACGACACACCGAAGCGGTTATGAGCTACATACAGACGCATTTGATAGACATTCGTAGCGCCCAATAAACGGCTCTGGGCATTCTTAAATCAAGTTTCAAATACGAGAAAATGTAGTTCCCAGACCCCATCTCAATGAGATGAGGTCTGACGTTAGCCAGGCTATAAGTCCCCTCAATGTGTTAAACTTGCCAACTGCAGCTTTAAGCGATCCAATTGGCCAATCATAGTGTCCTGATATCCTATGTCCTATGAGTTATTCAGACATATTCTTTTTAATTCGTTGTCGTTTGGGGGGCAGTAGAAACTCTACCATCATTGGCTGGAACACTCAAATGTAGTTTTAATAATATATTAAAAAAGACATATTAGGCTAGCCTGACAAGCCAGACCCACATTAAAATGTAGGGTCTGGGCACTCACCATTCGCAGTGCTCAGTCCGAGGGGCGGGATAATCGGTTGTCTTTCAAATTCCCTCTGCACGCAAGGGGAATGGGACAGAGCTATGAGTCCCATGCGTTTCCCACCAGCGGAGCTAGTTGGATAGTTCAAACTTTTGCCAACTTAATAAAAGCTTAACTTGTGTCACGCTGTTCGCCAACAGCAACATTATCTTATTTGTTTTCAAGTAGCAGGGAATTTAAGCCAAACCGTTGCAACTCTGCCATCAATCATTATGTTAAGCCAGCCTAACGACTCTATACACGATTTGATTGGCCTGATAGAAGTTTAATTTTTCGAGCTCACAAGCCAACGGAGAGTTGCTAGACTAGCCCTGGCAGCAAATGTAATTAGCTGCCGCTAGGGTGCGTCTAGATTTCTAGGCTAATATTAGGCCACTGAATTAGTTTAGTCCAGTTATATGTACAACCACAAACAGTACATGTTGTCTCTGAGATCCATAGTGACATCTCTTATGAAGGTGTACGACTTTACACAGAAAAAGTACAGAAAAAGTCACATCTCATATTCATTAATAGGGAGAGTCACTGGGTATTTGTCAGGGTTGGCTTGCAAGGTAGTCTCCCTGAAGGTAGAGGAGAAGCTGAATGAAGCCTGTAAGTATCATTATGGAAAGAACACTGTTATAGTTTAAGATCTTTACCTCATAGCTGACTTTGCTCAAGAGGATTATTCCTATGGTATATAATTAAATAGCAGGGATAGTAGTGTAGCCAAAATTATTTTAAAGACCTTCATCCTTGCTTGGTTGGCTCCCTCTCCCTCTTCTCAACCCTCTCCTGAACCAGGTGTTGTCAGGGCCCGTAAGATGACCCAAGAACAGAACAGCATCGATAGGAACAAAGCGATGTTGACAGTCAATTACATTTTTAAATTTAATTGTATTTCAATTTAATTGTACTCATAGAGCGCCAAAACATTACATGACTGGGGAGCTTGAACACAGCTAGATAGTGCTTCACAAGTCTGGAACAGGGGACAGCCAGTGAACAAGAATACTGTCAAAGAAGTACACACATTCCAGGAGAAACTGGTGCACAAATGGATACACTATTGATCCCAAGCTGAAGAGAATCTGATGTGAAGTTTAGAGCAAATAATTCAGAAGCAACTCATGTTCCTGCTCCAGTGATGATCAACCATATCACACAGATGTGTAGTGATAAGCCAATTAGGAAATTGATGGCCACAGCAACAGCATTCAGATTTTGAATAATAGGCAGTATCATATATGTGAATCTGGAACATGACTGTCAGGATGTTCCTTTCATGAGAACCCAGACAATACAGTAGCTCTGGAAAAATAATTGAAATCCATATATCAGCACAGTGCATATTTTCTGGAGGCACTGTATGATAATGGTCTAGGGGGAACACATTTGAGGGTGTCTCACAGAATAGCTATATTAGGACACACGTTTTATGTTGCATGTAGTGTTGTCTAGTGTGTCTGACAAAAAATATATATATCTCATGTACCATAGTATATAGCCCAGGCTGAGTGATGTTTCTCATACATAATAAATAAATAAATAAATTAGCAAGAGAAAACATATGGCACATAATGCAATATTCTGAGGAGAATGAAATGTGAAAATAGTTTAGACATTTTATGTTTGCATTACAGAATTAATGACAGTTTACATACCATCTACAACAATAATTAGGAAACCTTTCTATGATGAAGTTATTTGTCACATTTTAATGGTGAAATGACTATATAAGTATAACTATGTCACATTTTAATGGTGAAATGACTATATAAGTATAACTATGTCACATTTTAATGGTGAAATGACTGTATAAGTATAACTATGTCACATTTTAATGGTGAAATGACTATAAGTATAACTAGCTCACTTTCTCATTGTTTTTTCCTCACCCCTTCTCTGAGAACCCACCCTCCTCCAACTGCACTTCATCTCAACACTACAAGGGATAGCAAAACAAAACCATCAAAGGGACTTTTTAATTTTGCATTATCCAATCTAGCATTGCATTTACAATGAAAACAGTCATTATTATTGTCTCTCTCTATGCATTATCCAATCTAGCATTGCATTTACAATGAAAACAGTCATTATTATCGTCTCTCTCTATGCATTATCCAATCTAGCATTGCATTTACAATGAAAACAGTCATTATTATCGTCAACATTTTAATTATGCATTATCGAATCTAGCATTGCATTTACAATGAAAACAGTCATTATTATCGTCTCTCTCTATGCATTATCCAATCTAGCATTGCATTTACAATGAAAACAGTCATTATTATCGTCAACATTATCCAATCTAGCATTGCATTTACAATGAAAACAGTCATTATTATCGTCAACATTATCCAATCTAGCATTGCATTTACAATGAAAACAGTCATTATCGTCAACATTTTTATCACGGTTTACCATTATACCGGTAATCGTTACATCCCTAGGGGAAGCTTTTAGAAGATGTCTGCATTATATGCCGATGCCTCATATAAGATAAGATAAACTTTATTGTCCCTCAAGGGGAAATTTGTCTTGGGCTGTAAAGTGCCTTCACTGTGAACAACAATCACATACGTGCAGGACAACCATCACATACATGCAGGACAACAATCACATACAACAATCACATACATGCAGGACAACAATCACATACAAGCAGGACATGACCCTGAGGGAGAAAATAGCCCTTCAAAATTGTAAAAAGGCATAAATAGATAACCCATAATTCCCATAAAATTCCATATGATTTTATTATTCAGCAGTATAAGCACCTTAAACTGATCAAATCATATACATATACCGTTAATTTATACGACATTAAATAGTCTTTGAAATCACCAAACGGAGTCGATGTATGACATGGAGTCTGTAAGGTCATGATAATAAACCCAATTTTTATGACTATTTTGACAAAAAATCTGGTACAATGGTATATAGGTGAGTTCATAGAGAAACCTAGATTCCCCGCTGGCCTCTAGAACGAATGTCAACATTGCTGCCATCTTACAGAGGGCAACACCAGGTGGTAAATTAATGGAAGTCAATCCATTAAGTCACCACAAATGGTGGTCTGAAACAGGGGACGTCAAGACAGGAACAAGCCACATAATAAATATGCTGCAAACTGCAGTATATTATGGGAATATGTACACTAGGCAAATAGGTTAATTGGTGACAGTATTCCCACTACAATTTCACACAGAGACAAATTCAGTTCGAAAAAGCAGGATACTAGAGTTTGTGCAGGATCCACAACGATAAGCCACGTCATGTAGCTGTTCAGAGGCACGCCTATCATGCTGATGGCTACGGCTGCTATTTTCCAATAACGTTTAACGTTTCAGACTACTGTTACTTAATTTGTGCATTGACAATAAAGTATTACATGAACTAAAGATGACTAAAATCTTATGTAGAAGAAGAAACATTCACAAAAAATCCATCCATCCAAAAATGACCTTTGTTTTTTTAATAGCTGTTGAAAACGGCATGGAACTGACAGAGATGTTTTTGTTTATAAATAAATAAATAAATAAATAACATTATGCTGATACCTTTTGCTTTTCCCAAATACAATGTAGCCTACAGGTGTAAGTGACATTTCATCAATCCAGTTGCAATGGATGAACTGTGATGAACTGTCCTACTTGTGATTGTTTAGAGATTTTAAAGGTTTTATAACAATGCTACATCTTCTTTGGCTATTCTACAATCTATTCACCTTTTCAGCACCAGTAGGCTACTTTCTGTGCAGCCGCACACACACACTCAGGCATGCCAAACAAGCATACACAAAAGTTTCAAGAGTGGGGGATGGAGTAAAATATGGAGACAAATTGAAGTGTGATTTATTTTCGCGGAACGGATGTACAGGACTGTGCGGCGGTCATATTTTGTACCGCTATGCGGTACATCTAGTTTTGTAACTATTTTGCAAAATCTGATGAACAAATAGCACTAATCAAGCTACACTCATTATTATACATCTATATTTGGCTTCCACAATATCACAATATACAATGATGTGCTGAACGGGGCTGCTATGCACAAGAGTGCATGTTTCCAGAGTGGAAAACCTATTGGTTGTGGTTTTTAAGAAAATAACACCTGCAATGCAAATGCTGTGTCAGATTAGAGCAATGACAGATACTGACCATCTGGGTCCCACAACTAGTATTACAGGGCATCACTCATGTCTGACAGGACAGGAGGCTGAAGGTCACAAGGATGTCAGCATTTAATTGACCATATAGTCATTAGTATATAATGAGTGTATTTAATAAATAGGAGTTACAAGTAAAACGATATAACTTTGTAACTACTTTTCATAGTTGTATCCTATTTAACTACCATTCACCTAATGTTCATGGCATGAAGTTTACATTAATGAATTAATTTGATTTGTTTTTGTTTGTGCACATTCAACCCCTTCTCACATTGTCCACTACCATGGTCAATCTGACAGTCTGTTTCTGTTTTGTGTTTTACAGATGCATTATGTCTTTGCATTTAAACCAGTTAGATTCTAAAATCAGACCATACAAATGCTTGAATATAGTTTAAAGCTGCAGTTGGCAGTTGATTTTTTTGATCATATTCACAGAAACCGACAATATGCTCTGACAGAACAACATAAATCAGCCGGTTTTAGAAAAAAAAACGCACTTCTACCTCCACCTATAGCCTGTTATTTGTTTTGCAAAAATCCACAGCTCCCGGTTCTTCTGGTCCAATCAGTCTGGTGCAGTCTGGTGCGCATTGACGAGCACAAACTCAATGAGAGGGTGCTCAGTGGTAGTGGTAGTTCACGCTGCTAGGCAGTCTGGATTCCATGGACTTCGTTTTCACCTCAACGAAGGAACCAATCACAAAACGGAAGGGGAACAGCAAGACAATGACGACACACCGAAGCGGTTATGAGCTACGTACAGACGCATTTGATAGACATTCGTAGTGCCCAATAAACGGCTCTGGGCATTCTTAAATCAAGTTTCAAATATGAGAAAATGTAGTTCCCAGACCCCATCTCAATGAGATGAGGTCTGACGTTAGCCAGGCTATAAGTCCCCTCAATGTGTTAAACTTGCCAACTGCAGCTTTAAGTGATCCAATTGGCCAATCATAGTGTCCTGATATCCTATGTCCTATGAGGCCTTGCGTCAAAAGTGGGAGAAACTTGTGCTTCCAAGTTTAACAAATGAGATGTGTTTGGGAGGCTTTTTTAAAGTTTAAGTTATTCAGACATATTCTTTTTAATTCGTTGTCGTTTGGGGGGCAGTAGAAACTCTACCATCATTGGCTGGAACACTCAAATTTAGTTTTAATAATATATTAAAAAAGACATATTAGGCTAGCCTGACGAGCCAGACCCACGTTAAAATGTAGGGTCTGGGCACTCACCGTTCACAGTGCTCAGTCCGAGGGGCGGAATAATCGGTTGTCTTTCAAATTCCCTCTGCACGCAATATAGGACAGAGCTATGAGTCCCATGCGTTTTTCCACCAGCGGAGCTAGTTGGATAGTTCAAACTTTTGCCATCTTAATAAAAGCTTAACTCGTGTCACACTGTTCACCAACAGCAACATTAGTTAGTTAGTTAGTTTGTTTATTTGTCCTTACATAGGAAATTTGTTTTCACATACCATACAAGCCTCATAGACATGAAATACATAGGTACACACAGTTACGGTTCTTCACCCACCACCCTGTTACCACATACCCCACCCACATAGATGTTAACAGCACATATACAGCACATATACATCACATTACACAGATACAAACAGGGTGTGGGACTGACGCAGTCATTGGTGTAGAGGGTGAAGAGGAAGGGGCTTAGGACACACCCCTGCGGGGCGCCGGTGTTAATTGTGGTGAGTGGTGATGTGACTGCACTTATCTTGATGGCTTGTGGTCTGTCACTGAGGAAGTTGTGCATCCAGTGGATGAGGGTCGGGGGGACGTGCAGGTGGTGGAGTTTGTTGATCATCAGGTGGCGTTGGATGGTGTTGAAGGCAGAACTGAAGTCAATCTGAAATCTGGCGAAGTTTGTAGGTGTTTCAAGATGTTGGAGGAGGGAGTGGTGGAGACATGTCACAGCATCCTCCGTCCCTCTCCTGGCCGTGTAGGCAAACTGGTGGCTGTCCAGCTGTGGGCTGACAACTGGGAGGAGGGTTCTGAGGATCAGTTTTTCCAGGCATTTCATGATTATTGAGGTGAGTGCAACTGGCCGGTAGTGGTTGAGTTCGGAGGGGCGGTGATAGATGGTGGGGGAGAGCTCAGCTGCGCAGTCCCTTAGCACCCGGGCAAGGATGCCGTCTGGACCTGGAGCTTTCCCAGGCTTGCATCTCCTCAGCTGCTGACGCACGTCCTCAGTTGTAAATGGGACCTGGGGGTCTGGTTCCAGGGTGGGAATGGCCTCCAGTAGAGTCCTACAGGTGTCTGAGTGGTCCACTGTGTCGAATCTGGAGTAGAAGTTGTTTAATTCTATGGCAAAAGAGCTTGGGTCTGATTTATCCTGTAGTTTGTGTTTACTGTTCAGTCCTGTGAGTGTTCTTATTTTTTGAAAGGCTTGTTTTGTGTTCATGGTACTGAATTCATGCTCTAGTCTGTCTTTGTATTCGAGTTTAGCCTTTGTCAATTACCTTTAATTATCTTATTACATTATCTTATTTGTTTTCAAGTAGCAGGGAATTTAAGCCAAACCGTTGCAACTCTGCCATCAATCATTATGTTAAGCCAACCTAACGACTCTATACACGATTTGATTGGCCTGATAGAAGTTTACTTTTTCGAGCTCACAAGCCAACGGAGAGTTGCTAGACTAGCCCTGGCAGCAAATGTAATTAGCTGCCGCTAGGGTGCGTCTAGATTTCTAGGCTAATATTAGGCCACTGAATTAGTTTAGTCCAGTTATATGTACAACCACAAACAGTACATGTTGTCTCTGAGATCCGTAGTGACATCTCTTATGAAGGTTTGCGACTTTACACAGAAAAAGTACAGAAAAAGTCACATCTCATATTCATTAATAGGGACAGTCACTGGGTATTTGTCAGGGTTGGCTTGCAAGGTAGTCTCCCTGAAGGTAGAGGAGAAGCTGAATGAAGCCTGTAAGTATCATTATGGAAAGAACAGTGTTATAGTTTAAGATCTTCACCTCATAGCTGACTTTGCTCAAGAGGATTATTCCTATGGTATATAATTAAATAGCAGGGACAGTAGTGTAGCCAAAATTATTTTAAAGACCTTCATCCTTGCTTGGTTGGCTCCCTCTCCCTCTTCTCAACCCTCTCCTGAACCAGGTGTTGTCAGGGCCCGTAAGATGACCCAAGAACAGAACAGCATCACTAGGAACAAAGCTATGTTGACAGTCAATTAAATTTCAATTTAATTGTATTTCAATTTAATTGTACTTAGAGCGCCAAAACATTCCAGGAGAAACTGGTGCACAAATGGATACACTATTGATCCCAAGCTGAAGAGAATCTGATGTGAAGTTTAGAGCAAATAATTCAGAAGCAACTCATGTTCCTGCTCCAGTGATGATCAACCATATCACACCGATGTGTAGTGATAAGCCAATTAGGAAATTGATGGCCACAGCAACAGCATTCAGATTTTGAATAATAGGCAATATCATATATGTGAATCTGGAACATGACTGTCAGGATGTTCCTTTCATGAGAACCCAGACAATACAGTAGCTGTGGAAAAATAATTGAAATCCATATATCAGAACAGTGCATATTTTCCGGAGGCACTGTATGATAATGGTCTAGGGGGAACACATTTGAGGGTGTTTCACAGAATAGCTTATATTAGGACACAAGTTTATGTTGCATGTAGTGTTGTCTAGTGTCTGACAAAAAAATATATCTCATGTACCATAGTATATAGCCCAGGCTGAGTGATGTTTCTCATACATAATGAACTTAGCAAGAGAAAACATATGGCCAGTGGTGGAATGTAACGAAGTACAAATACTTCGTTACTGTACTTAAGTAAATTTTCCACGTATTTGTACTTTACTTAAGTAAAATTTATAGTGCATACTTTTGACTTTTACTTCGTTACATTTTACAGCAATTATCTGTACTTTTACTCCGCTACATTTCTACAACACCATCGTTCCTTTTTACGATACATTTTATGATCAGTTTTTTTTTTCTCTCTGACAAACACGTTTGTTTTACCGGGGGGTTGCTACCAAAGATTCTGGAGCGCTACGTGCATTCTTAGAAACATAAGCTTCTAGTCTAGACCAGGCAAAGCGTGAGCTTGTAGCCATCTGCATTCGGTAGGCTATATTCACCAGACCCATGGCTACACTGTACATGCAACTTTGTTCTGTGCCTTTCTCTGTCTGTTCTCTGCAGCGTTAGGGCCTCCTCTCCGATGAGATTGCTATCCGTGGATCAGCGAGTTACAGGTTATGCCCATGCTTCTGTCACACGTCTTATCATTTGCGGCACAAATGAATGGTAGACTATTAATGAACCGGTGGCCGGAAAAAACGTAACATTTTCCAGATTAGGAAATATTCCTTAATTGTGTGTGATTAAATAAAGATGCATAGCCTACAATTGGGGGGTAGTAACGTGAGCGCTCATTCAATGTCTATGCGTCTGCGCAAGTGAAACTGAACTTAATCATAAAGACACCTTTCTCAGCAACTTTTCTGTTCAATCAGCATAATTGGCATTACGATCCACCCGACGTTTCCCTTGTCTACCCCGTTAAACTTCAGGCTCTCGTGTTTTGCTGAATGATATTACTCAGCAGATCACCCTAGTAGATAACCAGAATTACAGTCTCTAGAATTGTAGGTCAGAATGTAAACTGGGCCACAGATGGTAAGCACAATTGCATTAACTTAAAACTATCTAGTCGAGTATAACCTAAAACTATCTTAATTAAAATGGCACAGCCCATACTGATTTTTCCTTTTAGAATATAGATATTAAGAGAATAAATCATTATGCAAATACTTTTACTTTTAATACTTAAAGTACATTTAAAAGCAGGTACTTTTTACTTTTACTTAAGTAGGGTTGTCATTGTGGTACTTTTACTTTTACTAAAGTAAATATTTCTCTGTGTATTTGTACTTTTACTTAAGTACTGAGGTTCAGTACTTCCTCCACCACTGCATATGGCACATAATGCAATATTTTGAGGAGAATGAAAATGTGAAAATAGTTTAGACATTTTATGTTTGCATTACAGAATTAATGACACAGTTTAAATATACCATCTACAACAATAATTAGCAAACCTTTCACACGAAAATTATGAAGACACACTTTACATTTCTATGATGAAGTTATTTGTC
Organism: Alosa sapidissima; assembly: GCF_018492685.1. Taxonomy (NCBI): domain Eukaryota; kingdom Metazoa; phylum Chordata; class Actinopteri; order Clupeiformes; family Clupeidae; genus Alosa; species Alosa sapidissima. The sequence goes on along the minus strand of NC_055961.1, from coordinate 7,190,966 downwards.
ACATTTTAATGGTGAAATGACTGTATAAGTATAACTATGTCACATTTTAATGGTGAAATGACTGTATAAGTATAACTATGTCACATTTTAATGGTGAAATGACTGTATAAGTATAACTATGTCACATTTTAATGGTGAAATGACTGTATAAGTATAACTAGCTCACTTTCTCATTGTTTTTTCCTCACCCCTTCTCTGAGAACCCACCCTCCTCCAACTGCACTTCATCTCAACACTACAAAGGATAGCAAAACAAACCCATCAAAGGGACTTTTTAATTTTGCATTATCCAATCTGGCATTGCATTTACAATGAAAACAGTCATTATTATCGTCTCTCTCTATGCATTATCCAATCTAGCGTTGCATTTACAATGAAAACAGTCATTATTATCGTCTCTCTCTATGCATTATCCAATCTAGCATTGCATTTACAATGAAAACAGTCATTATTATCGTCTCTCTCTATGCATTATCCAATCTAGCATTGCATTTACAATGAAAACAGTCATTATTATCGTCTCTCTCTATGCATTATCCAATCTAGCATTGCATTTACAATGAAAACAGTCATTATTATCGTCAACATTATCCAATCTAGCATTGCATTTACAATGAAAACAGTCATTATTATCGTCAACATTATCCAATCTAGCATTGCATTTACAATGAAAACAGTCATTATTATCGTCTCTCTCTATGCATTATCCAATCTAGCATTGCATTTACAATGAAAACAGTCATTATTATCGTCAACATTATCCAATCTAGCATTGCATTTACAATGAAAACAGTCATTATTATCGTCAACATTATCCAATCTAGCATTGCATTTACAATGAAAACAGTCATTATTATCGTCTCTCTCTATGCATTATCCAATCTAGCATTGCATTTACAATGAAAACAGTCATTATTATCGTCTCTCTCTATGCATTATCCAATCTAGCATTGCATTTACAATGAAAACAGTCATTATTATCGTCAACATTATCCAATCTAGCATTGCATTTACAATGAAAACAGTCATTATTATCGTCTCTCTCTATGCATTATCCAATCTAGCATTGCATTTACAATGAAAACAGTCATTATTATCGTCAACATTATCCAATCTAGCATTGCATTTACAATGAAAACAGTCATTATTATCGTCTCTCTCTATGCATTATTCAATCTAGCATTGCATTTACAATGAAAACAGTCATTATTATCGTCTCTCTCTATGCATTATCCAATCTAGCATTGCATTTACAATGAAAACAGTCATTATTATCGTCAACATTATCCAATCTAGCATTGCATTTACAATGAAAACAGTCATTATTATCGTCTCTCTCTATGCATTATCCAATCTAGCATTGCATTTACAATGAAAACAGTCATTATTATCGTCAACATTATCCAATCTAGCATTGCATTTACAATGAAAACAGTCATTATTATCGTCTCTCTCTATGCATTATCCAATCTAGCATTGCATTTACAATGAAAACAGTCATTATTATCGTCAACATTATCCAATCTAGCATTGCATTTACAATGAAAACAGTCATTATTATCGTCTCTCTCTATGCATTATCCAATCTAGCATTGCATTTACAATGAAAACAGTCATTATTATCGTCTCTCTCTATGCATTATCCAATCTAGCATTGCATTTACAATGAAAACAGTCATTATTATCGTCAACATTATCCAATCTAGCATTGCATTTACAATGAAAACAGTCATTATTATCGTCTCTCTCTATGCATTATCCAATCTAGCATTGCATTTACAATGAAAACAGTCATTATTATCGTCAACATTATCCAATCTAGCATTGCATTTACAATGAAAACAGTCATTATTATTGTCTCTCTCTATGCATTATCCAATCTAGCATTGCATTTACAATGAAAACAGTCATTATTATCGTCTCTCTCTATGCATTATCCAATCTAGCATTGCATTTACAATGAAAACAGTCATTATTATCGTCAACATTATCCAATCTAGCATTGCATTTACAATGAAAACAGTCATTATTATCGTCTCTCTCTATGCATTATCCAATCTAGCATTGCATTTACAATGAAAACAGTCATTATTATCGTCAACATTATCCAATCTAGCATTGCATTTACAATGAAAACAGTCATTATTATCGTCTCTCTCTATGCATTATCCAATCTAGCATTGCATTTACAATGAAAACAGTCATTATTATCGTCAACATTATCCAATCTAGCATTGCATTTACAATGAAAACAGTCATTATTATCGTCAACATTTTTATCACGGTTTACCATTATACCGGTAATCGTTACATCCCTAGGGGAAGCTTTTAGAAGATGTCTGCATTATATGCCGATGCCTCATATAATATAAGATAAACTTTATTGTCCCTCAAGGGGAAATTTGTCTTGGGCTGTAAAGTGCCTTCACTGTGAACAACAATCACATACATGCAGGACAACAATCACATACATGCAGGACAACCATCACATACATGCAGGACAACAATCACATACAAGCAGGACAACAATCACATTCAACAATCACATACATGTAGGGTTGCAAAGGGGCAGAAAATTTCCGGTAAATTTCCGGAAACTTACCATGGGAAGTTAAGTTGGGGAATTTTGGAAATATTCAAAATTGTAAACTTTCATGGAATTAAAGGAAATTATGGGGATTAATGGGAATTTACGGGAATTGACTGGGAATTTTGAGTAATTCATACAAACTGTTTCGTATACAAACATTAACATTTTGTTTCGTAATAAGCAATATGATTTGTATGTTGGTATTTTCGCTTAGCTTAGCATACAAAGCTAGCTAGCATGCTAGCGGAAATCCCATTCTCTGCCTATGGTTTACATGCGTGCTAAACTAGCAACACTGAACTGCCCAAGATACACCACACCACTCAACAACAAAATCCGATTGGTTTGAAAAAATTTTCCCCATGCATATGAACGCACCATAGGTTTCCTTTATGTCTAGCAGCCTATGCCGATTGCTGTGTGCATGTGATTGACATATGTGCAGGGTAGAAATTTGACTGAAATTGTATTAAATCAGGTTGTTTTAACTAATATTAGACTGCAAAATGGGGTTTTGTCCACTACATTAAGTTCCCTGTTATAGACTAACTTGCCATATTAAAAATTCCCAGTTTACTCCCGTTTATTCCTGTTAATTCCCATATATTCCCATTAATTCCCATGGAAAGTTTCCAACTTTGAAAATTCCCGGAATTTTGCAACCCTACATACATGCAGGACAACAATCACATACAAGCAGGACATGACCCTGAGGGAGAAAATAGCCCTTCAAATTTGTAAGAAGGCATAAATAGATAACCCATAATTCCCATAAAATTCCATATGATTTTATTATTCAGCAGTAAAAGCACTTCAAACTGATCAAATCATATACATATACCGTTAATTTATACGACATTAAATAATCTTTGAAATCACCAAACGGAGTCGATGTATGACATGGAGTCTGTAAGGTCATGATAATAAACCCAATTTTTATGACTATTTTGACAAAAAATCTGGTACAATGGTATATAGGTGAGTTCATGGAGAAACCTAGATTCCCCGCTGGCCTCTAGAACGAATGTCAACATTGCTGCCATCTTACGGAGGGCAACACCAGGTGGTAAATTAATGGAAGTCAATTGAGAAAAAAAAAACATATTTTCCTTGGCATAAATAGTGTTTGAATAATCCATTTTAAAATATAGTTTATCTACCTTTAAAAAAAAACATTTATGGCCATCGGTTGAGAAATGTATGAGTTTGAGGGCTTTGTAACCCAAAATTCTTGCAGCTGCTCATTAACCTCCGTTCATTTGCTGGTAAGTATAGCCCATATGTGGTGGCTGCATTGACATTTTCTCCTAATAACTTAACACACAATGCAGTATCTAGTGTAGGTTTCTATGTTTATGTGTGAGGTGAATAGAATAGAATAGAATAAAATAGAATAGACTGTGGACTACGTTCTATCAAGGAGTACCCACACAGTGGAGTTTCCCGGTCCTCTGAAGGAAGAGAAATGGCTGGATAAAACCTGCACATATCAAAATACATCGAGTAAAAGATTCCGTTACATTAAGAGCATCTGATTTGGATTGCATTATTAGAAACAATACCACTGTTTCAGGGGCATATTGCACAATTGTGCTCACAAGTAAGATCAGAATGATTTTGACAGCCCTCATCTTGGCCTGATTGGCCCTCTCTCTCTCCCTCCCTCCATCCCCAGGTTGGGGTTGTTTCAGAGCTCTGAGGACTGCCAAAAAGCAGAACAGTTTCACCACAATCAGAACCATAATCAAACTTGGAAATGTATACCAAACAGACGTTATGGCATAGATCAAACTACAGGCTAGGATTATTAGCCAGACCACAGTTGAGCATACCATCTTGTACCTCAGTGCTTTGTATTTTAGAAAAACTACAGGGTAGACCACAGCCATATAACGCTCCACACAAATGGTGGTCTGAAACAGGGGACGTCCAGACAGTAACAAGCCACAGAATAAATATGCTGCAAACTGCACTATATAATGGGAATATGAACACTTGCCAAATAGGTTAAATGGTGACAGTATTCCTAGTACAATTTCACACAGAGACAAATTCAGTTCGAAAAAGCAGGATACTAGAGTCTGTGCAGGATCCACAACGATAAGCCACGTCATGTAGCTGTTCAGAGGCACGCCTATCATGCTGATGGCTACGGCTGCTATTTTCCAAACTTGGAACGGGCAGAATTCACTTGTAGTGTTCGTGTGGGACAGAGAGGGGAATTCTGTAACGTTGAATGTGTACATCCTCAAGTTGCTGTTCAGCTGATGATATATCTGTAGTAACATAAAAACTAAAATGAAAGGACATAGATATTTAGAATATAAACACAATTGTCTGTGCAACCAAGAACATTTTAAAAGTCTGATAATACACTGTCTAATGCTGATACATATAAGGGATTGTCCATATTATATTGTATATTATATTGTATATTCAAAGCACCTATATATGTGTTTTCCTTGAAAGATCACTCAGGATCGGTCAGATTAATTTAAGATTATCATCAGATTTTGTTTGTTTTTGTACCCAAAATAGTATATGCTCTCTGTTGAATTGCAATGACATGGCATGTCCATTACATTTGCTTTACCATACACAAAAATGTATAAACGCAGAGGTGAAAATCCTGACATCACATTTACATTTACATTTACATTACATTATTTTGTAACTATTACTTTGCAAAATCTGATGAACAAATAGCACTAATCAAGCTACACTCATTATTATATATCTATATTTCGCTTCCAGGCAGAAATCAAATATCATTCTTACCGAGGCGATAACATCTGACAAGAGATGTTAGGTGGCCTGATGTGCTGATCACAATATACAATGATGTGCTGAACGGGGCTGCTATGCACAAGAGTGCATGTTTATAGAGTGGAAAACCTATTGGTTGTGGTTTTTAAGAAAATAACACCTGCAATGCAAAAATGCTGTGTCAGAGTAGAGCAATGACAGATACTGACCATCTGGGTCCCACAACTAGTATTACAGGGCATAACTCATGTCTGACAGGACAGGAGGCTGAAGGTCACAAGGATGTCAGCATGTAATTGACCATATAGTCATTAGTATATAATGAGTGTATTTCATAAATAGGAGTTACAAGTAAAACAATATAACTTTGTAACTACTTTTCATAGTTGTATCCTATTTAAGTACCATTCACCTAATGTTCATGGCATGAAGTTTACATTAATGAATTAGTTTGATTTGTTTTTGTTTGTGCACATTCAACCCCTTCTCACATTGTCCACTACCATGGTCAATCTGACAGTCTGTTTCTGTTAGTGTTTTACAGATGCATTATGTCTTTGCATTTAAACCAGTTAGATTCTAAAATCAGACCATACAAATGCTTGAATATAGGTTAAAGCTGCAGTTGGCAAGATTTATTTGATCATATTCACTGAAACCGACAATATGCTCTGACAGAACAACATAAATCAGCCGGTTTTAGAAAAAAAAAACGCACTTCTACCTCCACCTATAGCCTGTTATTTGTTTCGCAAAAATCCACAGCTCCCGGTTCTTCTGGTCCAATCAGTCTGGTGCAGTCTGGTGCGCATTGACGAGCACAAACTCAATGAGAGGGTGCTCGGTGGTAGTGGGGGAGGGGCATGAGAGTTGTAAACATTAAAAATGTTGGCTAAGTCCTAGCCTGGGTTTTCCCATGCTGCCTTGCGCACAATTTTATTCACGCTGCTAGGCAGCCTGGATTCCATGGACTTCGTTTTCACCTCAACGAAGGAACCAATCACAGAACGGAAGGGGGACAGCAAGACAATGACGACACACCGAAGCGGTTATGAGCTACATACAGACGCATTTGATAGACATTCGTAGCGCCCAATAAACGGCTCTGGGCATTCTTAAATCAAGTTTCAAATACGAGAAAATGTAGTTCCCAGACCCCATCTCAATGAGATGAGGTCTGACGTTAGCCAGGCTATAAGTCCCCTCAATGTGTTAAACTTGCCAACTGCAGCTTTAAGTGATCCAATTGGCCAATCATAGTGTCCTGATATCCTATGTCCTATGAGTTATTCAGACATATTCTTTTTAATTCGTTGTCGTTTGGGGGGCAGTAGAAACTCTACCATCATTGGCTGGAACACTCAAATGTAGTTTTAATAATATATTAAAAAAGACATATTAGGCTAGCCTGACGAGCCAGACCCACATTAAAATGTAGGGTCTGGGCACTCACCTTTCGCAGTGCTCAGTCCGAGGGGCGGGATAATCGGTTGTCTTTCAAATTCCCTCTGCACGCAATATAGGACAGAGCTATGAGTCCCATGCGTTTCCCACCAGCGGAGCTAGTTGGCTAGCTCAAAGTTTTGCCAACTTAATAAAAGCTTACAGTAACTCGTGTCACACTGTTCGCCAACAGCAACATTATCTTATCATGACCGCCGTGCAGCGAAGCAGATTTTTTTTTTTTTTCTTTTTCGCATTTCCGTCAAGGATTCCCGGGACACTGAAAGACTGGGGTAGACGAAACTTGGTGGGCATGTAACCCCATATGGATAGCATGAAACCATCATTTTTCGTTTTGATCTGTAGCCCCCTCGCTGGACTGCACCCCCCGAAAGGAGGGTAGGGCAGACACAGTTTTCTGTGAATATCTCGAAAACCGTAAGGTTTAGGAGGACCATTTGTTTTTTGTATGTTGATCTCAAGGGGCCATGTCAACCCATTCCATAACCACTCATTTCATGAATAGCGCCACCTAGTTAAACACAAAAAAGTAAAAATGAGGTGTTGTAATCGCAGGTATCTGTGACCTAACATAGTCAAAACTGCACGAAATTGGAAGTGTAGGATCATTATGACACCCTCTGAATGCACGGCAAGTTTCGTGGAATTCCGTTAATGGGGGGCCACACAATAAATTAATTTATGTTACTATACACCAACTGGCCTGTAGGTGGCCGGAGACAGTTTTCTGTGAATATCTCGAGATAGGCCCCTGGGGCCTAGGAGGTCCACCTTTTTTTTGTGTGTTGGTCTTAAGGGGGCATGTCAACCCATCCCATTACCACTTATTTCATGTATAGCGCCACCTAGTTAAAAATTAAAAAGCAAAAAATTAGGTGTTTTCATCACAATATCTCTGGCTGACATGGTCAAAACTGCACAAAATTGAAAGTGTAGGATCATTATGACACCCTCCGAATGCATGCCAAGTTTTGTGAACTTTCGTTCATGGGGGGCCTTACAATAAAATAATTTATGTGTACATTTAGTGACCGTACACCAACAAGGATTCCCGGGACACTGAAAGACCGGGGTACACGAAACTTGGTGGGCATGTAACCCCACATGGATAGCATGGAACTATCGTTTTTTGTTTTGATCTGTAGCCCCCCCGCTGTACTGGACCCACCAAAATGAGGGTAGACACAGTTTTCTGTGAATATCTTGAGAACCGTAGGGCCTAGGATGACCAATTTTTTCCGTATGTTTGCCTCCAGGGGTCATGTTAACCCATTCCATGTGCACACATGTGCATAAACAGATACACACGCACACACATATATTCACAGTTATCATACGTATGACACATACTCACACAGTAGACATATGTACGCATGCATGCACATACACAAACACACAAACGCAGGCAAACACACAAGCACGCACACACACACACACACACACATAAACATAAACATGTACACGCACACATGCACACAATTCAAGAATTTCTCAGAATTATGAACAGGCAAGATGGGGGTGGGGTTGTATAAAATGAATTTTACATGTGAAATCTATGAACTAATCATGTTTTGGTACTTGTTGTCTAGCAGATACCAGTGAGAATTGAGTGTGGATAATGCAATTTAGTGAGACAGTTAGAATCATATAGGCCTTTCAGCGTGATTTTTTTTGGTGGAAAAAATGTGCTGGACTGGGTGGCGGTCATATTTTGTACCGCTCTGCAGTACATCTAGTTTGTTTTCAAGTAGCAGGGAATTTAAGCCAAACCGTTGCAACTCTGCCATCAATCATTATGTTAAGCCAGCCTACGACTCTATACACGATTTGATTGGCCTGATAGAACTTTACTTTTTCGAGCTCACAAGCCAACGGAGAGTTGCTAGACTAGCCCTGGCAGCAAATGTAATTAGCTGCCGCTAGGGTGCGTCTAGATTTCTAGGCTAATATTAGGCCACTGAATTAGTTTAGTCCAGTTATATGTACAACCACAAACAGCACATGTTGTCTCTGAGATCCGTAGTAACATCTCTTATGAAGGTTTGCGACTTTACACAGAAAAAGTACAGAAAAAGTCACATCTCATATTCATTAATAGGGACAGTCAATGGATATTTGTCAGGGTTGGCTTGCAAGGTAGTCTGCCTGAAGGTAGAGGAGAGGCTGAATGAAGCCTGTAAGTATCATTATGGAAAGAACAGTGTTATAGTTTAAGATCTTCACCTCATAGCTGACTTTGCTCAAGAGGATTATTCCTATGGTATATAATTAAATAGCAGGGACAGTAGTGTAGCCAAAATTATTTTAAAGACCTTCATCCTTGCTTGGTTGGCTCCCTCTCCCTCTTCTCAACCCTCTCCTGAACCAGGTGTTGTCAGGGCCCGTAAGATTTCCGGAAGGAAACTTACCGGAAACTTTCCATGGGAAGTTAAGCTGGGGAATTTTGGAAATATTCCAAATTGGAAACTTTCATGAAATTAAAGGAAATTATGGGAATTTACGGGAATTAACTGGGACTTTTTGGTAATTCCTACTGTTTCATATACAGACATTAACATTTTGTTTCGTAATAAGCAATATGATTTGTTTGTTCGTATTTTCGCTTAGCTTAGCATACAAAGCTAGCTACCATGCTAGCAGGAATCCCATTATCTGCCTATGGTTTACTAGCGTGCTAAGATAGCAACACAGAAACCACTGAACTGCCCAAGATACACCATGCCACTCAACAACAAAATCCAATTGGTTGGAACATTGACTGACTATCAGTTTGTTCAGTTAGAATCCCAGAAAATGGTAAAACAAATAAAAAAACAATGACACAACATACCACCCCAACCAAACCTTATAGATTATGTAAATTATATATAAATTGTCAAGCTTAATCAGACAGATTAATCGTCTCATTACAGTTTATGCAAAATGACGTACACCCATTTGAATGAGGACAAAAGTGACGACAAGCCCATAACTGGGCAACTCTGCTAACTTAGCCCAGTTTCACACCAATTTGTGGGAATACATGAGATGACATTTTCACTGGGAATTTTCCCCATGCACATAAACGCACCATAGGTTTCCTTTATGTCTAGTAGCCTATGCTGATTGCTGTGTGCATGGGATTGACGTACTGTATGTGCATGGTAGAAATTTGACTGAAATTGCATTAAATCAGGTTGTTTTAACTAATATTATGCTGCAAGATGGGGTTTTGTCCACTACATTTAAATACCCTGTTATAAACTAACTTGCCATATTAAAAAATCCCAGTTTATTCCCATTAATTCCCGTTCATTTCTGTATATTCCCGTTAATTCCCATGGAAAGTTTCCAACTTTGAAAATTCCCGGAATTTTGCAACCCTATTCCTGCTCCAGTGATGATCAACCATATCACACAGATGTGTAGTGATAAGCCAATTAGGAAATTGATGGCCACAGCAACAGCATTCAGATTTTGAATAATAGGCAATATCATATATGTGAATCTGGAACATGACTGTCAGGATGTTCCTTTCATGAGAACCCAGACAATACAGTAGCTCTGGGAAAATAATTGAAATCCATATATCAGCACAGTGCATATTTTCCGGAGGCACTGTATGATAATGGTCTAGGGGGAACACATTTGAGGGTGTCTCACAGAATAGCTATATTAGGACACAAGTTTATGTTGCATGTAGTGTTTTCTAGTGTCTGACAAAAAAATTATACCGGATTACCATTATACCGGTAATAGTTACATCCCTAGGGGAAGCTTTTAGAAGATGTCTGCATTATATGCCGATGCCTCATATAAGATAAGATAAACTTTATTGTCCCTCAAGGGGAAATTTGTCTTGGGCTGTAAAGTGCCTTCACTGTGAACAACAATCACATACATGCAGGACAACAATCACATACGTGCAGGACAACCATCACATACATGCAGGACAACAATCACATACAACAATCACATACATGCAGGACAACAATCACATACAAGCAGGACATGACCCTGAGGGAGAAAATAGCCCTTCAAATTTGTAAAAAGGCATAAATAGATAACCCATAATTCCCATAAAATTCCATATGATTTTATTATTCAGCAGTAAAAGCACTTCAAACTGATCAAATCATATACATATACCGTTAATTTATACGACATTAAATAGTCTTTGAAATCACCAAACGGAGTCGATGTATGACATGGAGTCTGTAAGGTCATGATAATAAAAACAATTTTTATGACTATTTTGACAAAAAATCTGGTACAATGGTATATAGGTGAGTTCATGGAGAAACCTAGATTCCCCGCTGGCCTCTAGAACGAATGTCAACATTGCTGCCACCTTACCCAGGGCAACACCAGGTGGTAAATTAATGGAAGTCAATTGAAAAAAAAAAAAAACATTTTCCTTGGCATAAATAGTGTTTGAATAATACATTTTAAAATATAGTTTATCTACCTTTAAAAAAAAAACATTTATGGCCATCGGTTGAGAAATGTATGAGTTTGAGGGCTTTGTAACCCAAAACTCTTGCAGCTGCTCATTAACCTCCGTTCATTTGCTGGTAAGTATAGCCCATATGTGGTGGCTGCATTGACATATTCCACCTAATAACTTAACACACAATGCAGTATCTAGTGTAGGTTTCTATGTTTATGTGTGAGGTGAATAGAATAGAATAAAATAGAATAGACTGTGGACTACGTTCTATCAAGGAGTACCCACACAGTGGAGTTTCCCGGTCCTCTGAAGGAAGAGAAATGGCTGGATAAAACCTGCACATATCAAAATACATCGAGTAAAAGATTCCGTTACAATAAGAACGTCTGTTTTGGATTGCATTATTAGAAACAATACCACTGTTTCAGGGGCATATTGCACAATTGTGATCACAAGTAAGATCAGAATGATTTTGACAGCCCTCATCTTGGCCTGATTGGCCCTCTCTCTCTCCCTCCCTCCATCCCCAGGTTGGGGTTGTTTCAGAGCTCTGAGGACTGCCAAAAAGCAGAACAGTTTCACCACAATCAGAACCAAAATCAAACATGGAAATGCATACCAAACAGTCGTTATGGCAAAAATCAAAGTACAGGCTAGGATTATTAGCCAGACCAAAGTTGAGCATACCATCTTGTACCTCAGTGCTTTGTATTTTAGAAAAACTACAGGGTAGACCACAGCCATATAACGCTCCACACAAATGGTGGTCTGAAACAGGGGACGTCCAGACAGTAACAAGCCATAGAAGAAATATGCTGCAAACTGCACTATATAATGGGAATATGAACACCTGGAAAATATGTTAAATGGTGACAGTATTCCCACTACAATTTCACACAGAGACAAATTCAGTTCGAAAAAGCAGGATACTAGAGTCTGTGCAGGATCCACAACGATAAGCCACGTCATGTAGCTGTTCAGAGGCACGCCTATCATGCTGATGACTACGGCTGCTATTTTCCAAACTTGGTGCGGGCAGAATTCACTTGTAGTGTTCGTGTGGGACAGAGAGGGGAATTCTGTAACGTTGAATGTGTACATCCTCAAATTGCTGTTCAGCTGATGATATATCTGTAGTAACATAAAAAATCCATATAAGGGATTGTCCATTACTGTATATTCAAAGCACCTATATATGTGTTTTCCTTGAAAGATCACTCAGGATCGGTCAGATTAATTTAAGATTATCATCAGATTTTGTTTGTTTTTGTACCCAAAATAGTATATGCTGTTCTCTGTTGAATTGCAATGACATGGCATGTCCATTACATTTGCTTTACCATACACAAAAATGTATAAACGCAGAGGTGAAAATCCTGACATCACATTTACATTTACATTTACATGACATTATTTTGTAACTATTACTTTGCAAAATCTGATGAACAAATAGCACTAATCAAGCTACACTCATTATTACACATCTATATTTTGCTTCCATGCAGAAATCAAACATCATTCTTACCGAGGCGATAACATCTGACAAGAGATGTTGGGTGGCCTGGTGTGCTGATCACAATATACAATGATGTGCTGAACGGGGCTGCTATGCACAAGAGTGCATGTTTCCAGAGTGGAAAACCTATTGGTTGTGGTTTTTAAGAAAATAACACCTGCAATGCAAATGCTGTGTCAGAGTAGAGCAATGACAGATACTGACCATCTGGGTCCCACAACTAGTATTACAGGGCATAACTCATGTCTGACAGGACAGGAGGCTGAAGGTCACAAGGATGTCAGCATGTAATTGACCATATAGTCATTAGTATATAATGAGTGTATTTCATAAATAGGAGTTACAAGTAAAACGATATAACTTTGTGACTACTTTTCATAGTTGTATCCTATTTAACTACCATTCACCTAATGTTCATGGCATGAAGTTTACATTAATGAATTAGTTTGATTTGTTTTTGTTTGTGCATATTCAACCCCTTCTCACATTGTCCACTACCATGGTAAATCTGACAGTCTGTTTCTGTTTTGTGTTTTATAGATGCATTATGTCTTTGCATTTAAACCAGTTAGATTCTAAAATCAGACCATACAAATGCTTGAATATACTTTAAAGCTGCAGTTGGCAAGATTTATTTGATCACATTCACTGAAACCGACAATATGCTCCGACAGAACAACATAAATCAGCCGGTTTTAGAAAAAAAAACGCACTTCTACCTCCACCTATAGCCTGTTATTTGTTTTGCAAAAATCCACAGCTCCCGGTTCTTCTGGTCCAATCAGTCTGATGCAGTCTGGTGCGCATTGACGAGCACAAACTCAATGAGAGGGTGCTCGGTGGTAGTGTGGGAGGGGCATGAGAGTTGTAAACATTAAAAATGATGGCTAAGTCCTAGCCTGGGTTTTCCCATGCTGCCTTGCGCACAATTTTATTCACGCTGCTAGGCAGCCTGGATTCCATGGACTTCGTTTTCACCTCAACGAAGGAACCAATCACAGAACGGAAGGGGGACAGCAAGACAATGACGACACACCGAAGCGGTTATGAGTTACGTACAGACGCATTTGATAGACATTCGTAGCGCCCAATAAACGGCTCTAGGCATTCTTAAATCAAGTTTCAAATACGAGGCCTGATAGAAGTTTACTTTTTCGAGCTCACAAGCCAACGGAGAGTTGATAGACTAGCCCTGGCAGCAAATGTAATTAGCTGCCGCTAGGGTGCGTCTAGATTTCTAGGCTAATATTAGGCCACTGAATTAGTTTAGTCCAGTTATATGTACAACCACAAACAGCACATGTTGTCTCTGAGATCCGTAGTGACATCTCTTATGAAGGTGTGCGACTTTACACAGAAAAAGTACAGAAAAAGTCACATCTCATATTCATTAATAGGGAGAGTCAATGGGTATTTGTCAGGGTTGGCTTGCAAGGTAGTCTCCCTGAAGGTAGAGGAGAGGCTGAATGAAGCCTGTAAGTATCATTATGGAAAGAACAGTGTTATAGTTTAAGATCTTCACCTCATAGCTGACTTTGCTCAAGAGGATTATTCCTATGGTATATAATTAAATAGCAGGGACAGTAGTGTAGCCAAAATTATTTTAAAGACCTTCATCCTTGCTTGGTTGGCTCCCTCTCCCTCTTCTCAACCCTCTCCTGAACCAGGTGTTGTCAGGGCCCGTAAGATGACCCAAGAACAGAACAGCATCACTAGGAACAAAGCTATGTTGACAATCAATTAAATTTCAATTTAATAGTATTTCAATTTAATTGTATTAATAGAGTGCCAAAACATTACATGACTGGGGAGCTTGAACACAGCTAGATAGTGCTTCACAAGTCTGGAACAGGGGACAGCCAGTGAACAAGAATACTGTCAAAGAAGTACACACATTCCAGGAGAAACTGGTGCACAAATGGATACACTATTGATCCCAAGCTGAAGAGAATCTGATGTGAAGTTTAGAGCAAATAATTCAGAAGCAACTCATGTTCCTGCTCCAGTGATGATCAACCATATCACACAGATGTGTAGTGATAAGCCAATTAGGAAATTGATGGCCACAGCAACAGCATTCAGATTTTGAATAATAGGCAATATCATATATGTGAATCTGGAACATGACTGTCAGGATGTTCCTTTCATGAGAACCCAGACAATACAGTAGCTGTGGAAAAATAATTGAAATCCATATATCAGAACAGTGCATATTTTCCGGAGGCACTGTATGATAATGGTCTAGGGGGAACACATTTGAGGGTGTCTCACAGAATAGCTATATTAGGACACAAGTTTATGTTGCATGTAGTGTTGTCTAGTGTCTGACAATTTTTTTTATCACGGATTACCATTATACCGGTAATCGTTACATCCCTAGGGGAAGCTTTTAGAAGATGTCTGCATTATATGCCGATGCCTCATATAATATAAGATAAACTTTATTGTTCCTCAAGGGGAAATTTGTCTTGGGCTGTAAAGTGCCTTCACTGTGAACAACAATCACATACATGCAGGACAACAATCACATACGTGCAGGACAACCATCACATACATGCAGGACAACAATCACACACAAGCAGGACATGACCCTGAGGGAGAAAATAGCCCTTCAAATTTGTAAGAAGGCATAAATAGATAAACCATAATTCCCATAAAATTCCATATGATTTTATTATTCAGCAGTAAAAGCACTTCAAACTGATCAAATCATATACATATACCGTTAATTTATACGTCATTAAATACTCTTTGAAATCACCAAACGGAGTCGATGTATGACATGGAGTCTGTAAGGTCATGATAATAAACACATTTTTTATGACTATTTTGACAAAAAATCTGGTACAATGGTATATAGGTGAGTTCATAGAGAAACCTAGATTTCCCGCTGGCCTCTAGAACAAATGTCAACATTGCTGCCATCTTACGGAGGGCAACACCAGGTGGTAAATTAATGGAAGTCAATTGAGAAAAAAAAAACATATTTTCCTTGGCATAAATAGTGTTTGAATAATACATTTTAAAATATAGTTTATCTACCTTTAAAAAAAAAAAACATTTATGGCCATCGGTTGAGAAATGTATGAGTTTGAGGGCTTTGTAACCCAAAACCCTTGCAGCTGCTCATTAACCTCCGTTCATTTGCTGGTAAGTATAGCCCATATATGGTGGCTGCATTGACATATTCCACCTAATAACTTAACACACAATGCAGTATCTAGTGTAGGTTTCTATGTTTATGTGTGAGGTGAATAGAATAGAATAGAATAAAATAGAATAGACTGTGGACTACGTTCTATCAAGGAGTACCCACACAGTGGAGTTTCCCGGTCCTCTGAAGGAAAAGAAATGGCTGGATAAAACCTCCACATATCAAAATACATCGAGTTATATTTTCCGTTACAATAAGGGTGTCTGATTTGGATTGGATTCTTAGAAACAATACCACTATTTCAGGGGCATATTGCACAATTGTGCTCACAAGTAAAATCAGAATGATTTTGACAGCCCTCATCTTGGCCTGATTGGCCCTCTCTCTCCCCCTCCCTCCATCCCCAGGTTGGGGTTGTTTCAGAGCTCTGAGGACTGCCAAAAAGCAAAACAGTTTCACCACAATCAGAACCATAATCAAACTTGGAAATGTATACCAAACAGACGTTATGGCATAGATCAAACTACAGGCTAGGATTATTAGCCAGACCACAGTTGAGCATACCATCTTGTACCTCAGTGCTTTGTATTTTAGAAAAACTACAGGGTAGACCACAGCCATATAACGCTCCACACAAATGGTGGTCTGAAACAGGGGACGTCCAGACAGGAACAAGCCACATAATAAATATGCTGCAAACTGCAGTATATTATGGGAATATGTACACCAGGCAAATAGGTTAATTGGTGACAGTATTCCCACTACAATTTCACACAGAGACAAATTCAGTTCGAAAAAGCAGGATACTAGAGTCTGTGCAGGATCCACAACGATAAGCCACGTCATGTAGCTGTTCAGAGGCACGCCTATCATGCTGATGACTACGCCTGCTATTTTCAAAACTTGGAACGGGCAGAATTCACTTGTAGTGTTTGTGTGGGACAGAGAGGGAAATTCTGTAACGTTGAATGTGTACATCCTCAAGTTGCTGTTCAGCTGATGATATATCTGTAGTAACATAAAAAATAAAATGAAAGGACATAGATATTTAGAATATAAACACAATTGTCTGTGCAACCAAGAACATTTTAAAAGTCTGATAATACACTTGTCTAATGCTGATCCATATAAGGGATTGTCCATTACTGTATATTCAAAGCACCAATATATGTGTTTTCCTTGAAAGATCACTCAGGATCAGTCAGATTAATATTAGATTATCATCAGATTTTGTTTGTTTTTGTACCCAACATAGTATATGATGTTCTCTGTTGAATTGCAATGACATGGCATGTCCATTACATTCGCAGAGGGGTGAAAATCCTGACATCACATTTACATTTACATTTACATGACATTATTTTGTAACTATTACTTTGCAAAATCTGATGAACAAATAGCACTAATCAAGCTACACTCATTATTACACATCTATATTTTGCTTCCAGGCAGAAATCAAACATCATTCTTACCGAGGCGATAACATCTGACAAGAGATGTTGGGTGGCCTGATGTGCTGATCACAATATACAATGATGTGCTGAACGGGGCTGCTATGCACAAGAGTGCATGTTTCCAGAGTGGAAAACCTATTGGTTGTGGTTTTTAAGAAAATAACACCTGCAATGCAAATGCTGTGTCAGAGTAGAGCAATGACAGATACTGACCATCTGGGTCCCACAACTAGTATTACAGGGCATAACTCATGTCTGACAGGACAGGAGGCTGAAGGTCACAAGGATGTCAGCATGTAATTGACCATATAGTCATTAGTATATAATGAGTGTATTTCATAAATAGGAGTTACAAGTAAAACAATATAACTTTGTAACTACTTTTCATAGTTGTATCCTATTTAACTACCATTCACCTAATGTTCATGGCATGAAGTTTACATTAATGAATTAGTTTGATTTGTTTTTGTTTGTGCATATTCAACCACTTCTCACATTGTCCACTACCATGGTGAATCTGACAGTCTGTTTCTGTTTTGTGTTTTATAGATGCATTATGTCTTTGCATTTAAACCAGTTAGATTCTAAAATCAGACCATACAAATGCTTGAATATACTTTAAAGCTGCAGTTGGCAAGATTTATTTGATCACATTCACTGAAACCGACAATATGCTCCGACAGAACAACATAAATCAGCCGGTTTTAGAAAAAAAAATGCACTTCTCCACCTATAGCCTGTTATTTGTTTTGCAAAAATCCACAGCTCCCGGTTCTTCTGGTCCAATCAGTCTGGTGCAGTCTGGTGCGCATTGACGAGCACAAACTCAATGAGAGGGTGCTCGGTGCTAGTGTGGGAGGGGCATGAGAGTTGTAAACATTAAAAATGATGGCTAAGTCCTAGCCTGGGTTTTCCCATGCTGCCTTGCGCACAATTTTATTCACGCTGCTAGGCAGCCTGGATTCCATGGACTTCGTTTTCACCTCAACGAAGGAACCAATCACAGAACGGAAGGGGGACAGCAAGACAATGACGACACACCGAAGCGGTTATGAGTTACGTACAGACGCATTTGATAGACATTCGTAGCGCCCAATAAACGGCTCTAGGCATTCTTAAATCAAGTTTCAAATACGAGGCCTGATAGAAGTTTACTTTTTCGAGCTCACAAGCCAACGGAGAGTTTCTAGACTAGCCCTGGCAGCAAATGTAATTAGCTGCCGCTAGGGTGCGTCTAGATTTCTAGGCTAATATTAGGCCACTGAATTAGTTTAGTCCAGTTATATGTAAAACCACAAACAGCACATGTTGTCTCTGAGATCCGTAGTGACATCTCTTATGAAGGTTTGCGACTTTACACAGAAAAAGAAAAAGTCACATCTCATATTCATTAATAGGGAGAGTCAATGGGTATTTGTCAGGGTTGGCTTGCAAGGTAGTCTCCCTGAAGGTAGAGGAGAGGCTGAATGAAGCCTGTAAGTATCATTATGGAAAGAACAGTGTTATAGTTTAAGATCTTCACCTCATAGCTGACTTTGCTCAAGAGGATTATTCCTATGGTATATAATTAAATAGCAGGGACAGTAGTGTAGCCAAAATTATTTTAAAGACCTTCATCCTTGCTTGGTTGGCTCCCTCTCCCTCTTCTCGACCCTTTCCTGAACCAGGTGTTGTCAGGGACTGTAGGATGACCCAAGAACACAACAGCATCACTAGGAACAAAGCTATGTTGACAGTCAATTAAATTTCAATTGAATAGTATTTCAATTTAATTGTATTAATAGAGTGCCAAAACATTACATGACTGGGGAGCTTGAACACAGCTAGATAGTGCTTCACAAGTCTGGAACAGGGGACAGCCAGTGAACAAGAATACTGTCAAAGAAGTACACACATTCCAGGAGAAACTGGTGCACAAATGGATACACTATTGATCCCAAGCTGAAGAGAATCTGATGTGAAGTTTAGAGCAAATAATTCAGAAGCAACTCATGTTCCTGCTCCAGTGATGATCAACCATATCACACAGATGTGTAGTGATAAGCCAATTAGGAAATTGATGGCCACAGCAACAGCATTCAGATTTTGAATAATAGGCAATATCATATATGTGAATCTGGAACATGACTGTCAGGATGTTCCTTTCATGAGAACCCAGACAATACAGTAGCTCTGGAAAAATAATTGAAATCCATATATCAGCACAGTGCATATTTTCCGGAGGCACTGTATGATAATGGTCTAGGGGGAACACATTTGAGGGTGTCTCACAGAATAGCTATATTAGGACACAAGTTTAAGTTGCATGTAGTGTTGTCTAGTGTCTGACAAAAAAATTATACCAGTTTACCATTATACCGGTAATCATTACATCCCTAGGGGAAGCTTTTAGAAGATGTCTGCATTATATGCCGATGCCTCATATAAGATAAGATAAACTTTATTGTCCCTCAAGGGGAAATTTGTCTTGGGCTGTAAAGTGCCTTCACTGTGAACAACAATCACATACATGCAGGACAACAATCACATACGTGCAGGACAACCATCACATACATGCAGGACAACAATCACATACAAGCAGGACAACAATCACATACAACAATCACATACATGCAGGACAACAATCACATACAAGCAGGACATGACCCTGAGGGAGAAAATAGCCCTTCAAATTTGTAAAAAGGCATAAATAGATAACCCATAATTCCCATGAAATTCCATATGATTTTATTATTCAGCAGTAAAAGCACTTCAAACTGATCAAATCATATACATATACCGTTAATTTATACAACATTAAATAATCTTTGAAATCACCAAACGGAGTCGATGTATGACATGGAGTCTGTAAGGTCATGATAATAAAAACAATTTTTATGACTATTTTGACAAAAAATCTGGTACAATGGTATATAGGTGAGTTCATGGAGAAACCTAGATTCCCCGCTGGCCTCTAGAACGAATGTCAACATTGCTGCCACCTTACGGAGGGCAACACCAGGTGGTAAATTAATGGAAGTCAATTGAAAAAAAAAAAAACACATTTTCCTTGGCATAAATAATGTTTGAATAATCCATTTTAAAATATAGTTAATCTACCTTTAAAAAAAAAAACATTTATGGCCATCGGTTGAGAAATGTATGAGTTTGAGGGCTTTGTAACCCAAAACTCTTGCAGCTGCTCATTAACCTCCGTTCATTTGCTGGTAAGTATAGCCCATATGTGGTGGCTGCATTGACATATTCCACCTAATTACTTAACACACAATGCAGTATCTAGTGTAGGGTTCTATGTTTATGTGTGAGGTGAATAGAATAGAATAAAATAGAATAGACTGTGGACTACGTTCTATCAAGGAGTACCCACACAGTGGAGTTTCCCGGTCCTCTGAAGGAAGAGAAATGGCTGGATAAAACCTGCACATATCAAAATACATCGAGTAAAAGATTCCGTTACAATAAGAGTGTCTGTTTTGGATTGCATTATTAGAAACAATACCACTGTTTCAGGGGCATATTGCACAATTGTGATCACAAGTAAGATCAGAATGATTTTGACAGCCCTCATCTTGGCCTGATTGGCCCTCTCTCTCTCCCTCCCTCCATCCCCAGGTTGGGGTTGTTTCAGAGCTCTGAGGACTGCCAAAAAGCAGAACAGTTTCACCACAATCAGAACCAAAATCAAACATGGAAATGCATACCAAACAGTCGTTATGGCAAAAATCAAAGTATAGGCTAGGATTATTAGCCAGACCACAGTTGAGCATACCATCTTGTACCTCAGTGCTTTGTATTTTAGAAAAACTACAGGGTAGACCACAGCCATATAACGCTCCACACAAATGGTGGTCTGAAACAGGGGACGTCCAGACAGTAACAAGCCATAGTAGAACTGTGCTGCAAACTGCACTATATAATGGGAATATGAACACCTGGAAAATATGTTAAATGGTGACAGTATTCCCACTACAATTTCACACAGAGACAAATTCAGTTCGAAAAAGCAGGATACTAGAGTCTGTGCAGGATCCACAACGATAAGCCACGTCATGTAGCTGTTCAGAGGCACGCCTATCATGCTGATGACTACGGCTGCTATTTTCCAAACTTGTTGCGGGCAGAATTCACTTGTAGTGTTCGTGTGGGACAGAGAGGGGAATTCTGTAACGTTGAATGTGTACATCCTCAAGTTGCTGTTCAGCTGATGATATATCTGTAGTTACATAAAAAAATCCATATAAAGGATTGTCCATTACTGTATATTCAAAGCACCTATATATGTGTTTTCCTTGAAAGATCACTCAGGATCGGTCAGATTAATTTAAGATTATCATCAGATTTTGTTTGTTTTTGTACCCAAAATAGTATATGCTGTTCTCTGTTGAATTGCAATGACATGGCATGTCCATTACATTTGCTTTACCATACACAAAAATGTATAAACGCAGAGGTGAAAATCCTGACATCACATTTACATTTACATTACATTATTTTGTAACTATTACTTTGCAAAATCTGATGAACAAATAGCACTAATCAAGCTACACTCATTATTATACATCTATATTTTGCTTCCAGGCAGAAATCAAACATCATTCTTACCGAGGCGATAACATCTGACAAGAGATGTTGGGTGGCCTGATGTGCTGATCACAATATACAATGATGTGCTGAACGGGGCTGCTATGCACAAGAGTGCATGTTTCCAGAGTGGAAAACCTATTGGTTGTGATTTTAAGAAAATAACACCTGCAATGCAAATGCTGTGTCAGAATAGAGCAATGACAGATACTGACCATCTGGGTCCCACAACTAGTATTACAGGGCATCACTCATGTCTGACAGGACAGGAGGCTGAAGGTCACAAGGATGTCAGCATGTAATTGACCATATAGTCATTAGTATATAATGAGTGTATTTCATAAATAGGAGTTACAAGTAAAACAATATAACTTTGTAACTACTTTTCATAGTTGTATCCTATTTAACTACCATTCACCTAATGTTCATGTCATGTAGTTTACATTAATGAATTAGTTTGATTTGTTTTTGTTTGTGCACATTCAACCCCTTCTCACATTTTCCACTACCATGGTCAATCTGACAGTCTGTTTCTGTTTTGTGTTTTACAGATGCATTATGTCTTTGCATTTAAACCAGATAGATTCTAAAATCAGACCATACCAAATGCTTGAATATAGTTTAAAGCTGCAGTTGGCAAGATTTTTTTGACCATATTCACTGACACCGACAATATGCTCCGACAGAACAACATAAATCAGCCTGTTTTAGAAAAAAAAACGCACTTCTACCTCCACCTATAGCCTGTTATTTGTTTTGCAAAAATCCACAGCTCCCGGTTCTTCTGGTCCAATCAGTCTGGTGCAGTCTGGTGCGCATTGACGAGCACAAACTCAATGAGAGGGTGCTCAGTGGTAGTGGTAGTTCACGCTGCTAGGCAGTCTGGATTCCATGGACTTCGTTTTCACCTCAACGAAGGAACCAATCACAGAACGGAAGGGGGACAGCAAGTCAATGACGACACACCGAAGCGGTTATGAGCTACGTACAGACGCATTTGATAGACATTCGTAGCGCCCAATAAACGGCTCTGGGCATTCTTAAATCAAGTTTCAAATACGAGAAAATGTAGTTCCCAGACCCCATCTCAATGAGATGAGGTCTGACGTTAGCCAGGCTGTAAGTCCCCTCAATGTGTTAAACTTGCCAACTGCAGCTTTAAGTGATCCAATTGGCCAATCATAGTGTCCTGATATCCTATGTCCTATGAGTTATTCAGACATATTCTTTTTAATTCGTTGTCGTTTGGGGGGCAGTAGAAACTCTACCATCATTGGCTGGAACACTCAAATGTAGTTTTAATAATATATTAAAAAAGACATATTAGGCTAGCCTGACGAGCCAGACCCACATTAAAATGTAAGGTCTGGGCACTCACCGTTCGCAGTGCTCAGTCCGAGGGGCGGGATAATCGGTTGTCTTTCAAATTCCCTCTGCACGCAATAAGACAGAGCTATGAGTCCCATGCGTTTCCCACTAGCGGAGCTAGTTGGCTAGTTCAAACTTTTGCCAACTTAATAAAAGCTTAACTCGTGTCACACTGATCGCCAACAGCAACATTATCTTATTTGTTTTCAAGTAGCAGGGAATTTAAGCCAAACTGTTGCAACTCTGCCATCAATCATTATGTTAAGCCAGCCTAACGACTCTATACACGATTTGATTGGCCTGATAGAAGTTTACTTTTTCGAGCTCACAAGCCAACGGAGAGTTGCTAGACTAGCCCTGGCAGCAAATGTAATTAGCTGCCGCTAGGGTGCGTCTAGATTTCTAGGCTAATATTAGGCCACTGAATTAGTTTAGTCCAGTTATATGTACAACCACAAACAGTACATGTTGTCTCTGAGATCCGTAGTGACATCTCTTATGAAGGTTTGCGACTTTACACAGAAAAAGTACAGAAAAAGTCACATCTCATATTCATTAATAGGGACAGTCACTGGGTATTTGTCAGGGTTGGCTTGCAAGGTAGTCTCCCTGAAGGTAGAGGAGAGGCTGAATGAAGCCTGTAAGTATCATTATGGAAAGAACAGTGTTATAGTTTAAGATCTTCACCTCATAGCTGACTTTGCTCAAGAGGATTATTCCTATGGTATATAATTAAATAGCAGGGACAGTAGTGTAGCCAAAATTATTTTAAAGACCTTCATCCTTGCTTGGTTGGCTCCCTCTCCCTCTTCTCAACCCTCTCCTGAACCAGGTGTTGTCAGGGCCCGTAAGATGACCCAAGAACAGAACAGCATCACTAGGAACAAAGCTATGTTGACAGTCAATTAAATTTCTATTTAATTGTATTTCAATTTAATTGTACTTAGAGCGCCAAAACATTCCAGGAGAAACTGGTGCACAAATGGATACACTATTGATCCCAAGCTGAAGAGAATCTGATGTGAAGTTTAGAGCAAATAATTCAGAAGCAACTCATGTTCCTGCTCCAGTGATGATCAACCATATCACACAGATGTGTAGTGATAAGCCAATTAGGAAATTGATGGCCACAGCAACAGCATTCAGATTTTGAATAATAGGCAGTATCATATGTGAATCTGGAACATGACTGTCAGGATGTTCCTTTCATGAGAACCCAGACAATGCAGTAGCTCTGGAAAAATAATTGAAATCCATATATCAGCACAGTGCATATTTTCTGGAGGCACTGTATGATAATGGTCTAGGGGGAACACATTTGAGGGTGTCTCACAGAATAGCTATATTAGGACACACGTTTTATGTTGCATGTAGTGTTGTCTAGTGTCTGACAAAAAAAATATATATCTCATGTACCATAGTATATAGCCCAGGCTGAGTGATGTTTCTCATACATAATAAATAAATAAATAAATTAGCAAGAGAAAACATATGGCACATAATGCAATATTCTGAGGAGAATGAAATGTGAAAATAGTTTAGACATTTTATGTTTGCATTACAGAATTAATGACAGTTTACATACCATCTACAACAATAATTAGGAAACCTTTCTATGATGAAGTTATTTGTCACATTTTAATGGTGAAATGACTGTATAAGTATAACTATGTCACATTTTAATGGTGAAATGACTGTATAAGTATAACTATGTCACATTTTAATGGTGAAATGACTATATAAGTATAACTATGTCACATTTTAATGGTGAAATGACTGTATAAGTATAACTATGTCACATTTTAATGGTGAAATGACTGTATAAGTATAACTAGCTCACTTTCTCATTGTTTTTTCCTCACCCCTTCTCTGAGAACCCATCCTCCTCCAACTGCACTTCATCTCAACACTACAAAGGATAGCAAAACAAACCCATCAAAGGGACTTTTTAATTATGCATTATCCAATCTAGCATTGCATTTACAATGAAAACAGTCATTATTATCGTCTCTCTCTATGCATTATCCAATCTAGCGTTGCATTTACAATGAAAACAGTCATTATTATCGTCAACATTATCCAATCTAGCATTGCATTTACAATGAAAACAGTCATTATTATCGTCAACATTAACCAATCTAGCATTGCATTTACAATGAAAACAGTCATTATTATCGTCAACATTAACCAATCTAGCATTGCATTTACAATGAAAACAGTCATTATTATCGTCAACATTTTTATCACGGTTTACCATTATACCGGTAATCGTTACATCCCTAGGGGAAGCTTTTAGAAGATGTCTGCATTATATGCCGATGCCTCATATAAGATAAGATACACTTTATTGTCCCTAGAGGGGAAATTTGTCTTGGGCTGTAAAGTGCCTTCACTGTGAACAACAATCACATACGTGCAGGACAACAATCACATACATGCAGGACAACAATCACATACAAGCAGGACATGACCCTGAGGGAGAAAATAGCCCTTCAAATTTGTAAGAAGGCATAAATAGATAACCCATAATATTCCATATGATTTTATTATTCAGCAGTAAAAGCACCTTAAACTGATCATATCATATATATATACCGTTAATTTATACGACATTAAATAGTCTTTGAAATCACCAAACAGAGTCGATGTATGACATGGAGTCTGTAAGGTCATGATAATAAACCCAATTTTTATGACTATTTTGACACAAAATCTGGTACAATGGTATATAGGTGAGTTCATAGAGAAACCTAGATTCCCCGCTGGCCTCTAGAACGAATGTCAACATTGCTGCCATCTTACGGAGGGCAACACCAGGTGGTAAATTAATGGAAGTCAATTAAAAAAAAAAAAACATATTTTCCTTGGCATAAATAGTGTTTGAATAATACATTTTAAAATATAGTTTATCTACCTTTAAAAAAATTTGTACACCAGGCAAATAGGTTAATTGGTGACAGTATTCCCACTACAATTTCACACAGAGACAAATTCAGTTTGAAAAAGCAGGATACTAGAGTCTGTGCAGGATCCACAACGATAAGCCACGTCATGTAGCTGTTCAGAGGCACGCCTATCATGATGATGGCTACGCCTGCTATTTTCCAAACTTGTAACGGGCAGAATTCACTTGTAGTGTTCGTGTGGGACAGAGAGGGGAATGCTGTAACGTTGAATGTGTACATCCTCAAGGTGCTGTTCAGCTGATGATATATCTGTAGTAACATAAAAAATAAAATGAAAGGACATAGATATTTAGAATATAAACACAATTGTCTGTGCAACCAAGAACATTTTAAAAGTCTGATAATACACTTGTCTAATGCTGATCCATATAAGGGATTGTCCATTACTGTATATTCAAAGCACCTATATATGTGTTTTCCTTGAAAGATCACTCAGGATCAGTCAGATTAATTTAAGATTATCATCAGATTTTGTTTGTTTTTGTACCCAAAACAGTATATGCTCTCTGTTGAATTGCAATGACATGGCATATCCATTACATTTGCTTTACCATGCACAAAAATGTATAAACGCAGAGGGGTGAAAATCCTGACATCACATTTACATTTACATTCCATTATTATGACGGCCGCAAGCGAAGCGGTCATATAGGGATTGTCAAAGTTTTTTTTTTTTTTCTCCGTCATCTACTTCCTGAATTTTTGGTCAACGATACCCGGGACACCGAACCACCGGGGCACATGAAGATATTCAGAACTGCACCAAATTTTATGTGTATGATTGACCTGGCATTCTCTGGGGTTATGCCAAGTTTCATAGAATTTTATCCATGGGGGGGTCTAAAAAAAACATACATTTAGTACATTTAGTGACTGTACACTCATTGGCCTGTAGATGGCGGTGCACACATATACACATGCACGCACATACTATCGGTATTAGAACAGCCGATACATAATTACAATTTCAGTAGGATTAAAAGAAAGCCAAAATAAATATTCATCATCATCATGGCTGCATTTCCAGTATTGGCGATAAGTAGTCGTTTGTCCACTAGATGGCGCATCGTTGCAGTGAGACGTAATTTTGTTGGAAGTTAAAAGTGGGCTGGAAAAACAATGGACGCTTCCTACAAGGACTGTAGTTTACCGCAGAGAACGTCTAATAAGGATAGGACGATGTTCATATTAAATGTAATTCCCGTTTCTTTTATCGGACATGCTTGGTTTTTACTGCATGTACGTTAATCTTATAATATCAATAAGGACCTAGGTAATGTTACCGTTAGCATTGGTTGAGTGATGGAGGCCAATTTGATTGATTGCATTTGTAGAAAACTATAAATGCGGTTATACCAAGCAAATTGATAGCAGCACTGTAATTGTATCTTTCGACTAAAAAAGCCTACCTGTAGCTTAGGGAAGCTAACAGCTTTCTATTAGTATCTAGTTTGTTAGTTACAGTTTTGTCATAACTCCCTGATGCATTTTTGCATTTAGAATAGCCAGAGCGTGGATATCTCAATCGGACAGAGCGTGGATATCTCAATATGGACTAGGTCACCCAGCCTGATCTGCCCGCTATTTATTTTTTTGATTTATTAAAATATTGAGCTTGGTCTGGTGAAAGCCAGACTAGCCATGGACCTCAGTTACACAATGCAAGGGAACACGAATCAGCCTATATTTGCACGAACAATAACGGACAACAGCTCTTCAACTTTGGCCCGTTAAAATGTGTATGAACAGTCTAGCGACGCATTTCATCAAGGCCCATTCGGACATGTCAGTTATTTGCACCACTGATTAGATGTAAAACAGCATTTCGTTTCAGACTACTGTTACTTAATTTGTGCATTAACAATAACATTTCAGACTACTGTTACTTAATTTGTGCATTGACAATAAAGTATTACATGAACTAAAGATGACTAAAATCTTATGTAGAAGAAGAAACATTCACAAAAAATCCACCCATCCAAAAATTACCTTTGTTTTTGATAGCTGTTGAAAACGGCATGGAACTGACAGAGATGTTTTTGTTTATAAATAAATAAATAACATTATGCTGATACCTTTTGCTTTTCCCTAATACAATGTAGCCTACAGGTGTAAGTGACATTTCATCAATCCAGTTGCAATGGATGAACTGTGATGAACTGTCCTACTTGTGATTGTTTAGAGATTTTAAAGGTTTTATAACAATGCTACATCTTCTTTGGCTATTCTACAATCTATTCACCTTTTCAGCACCAGTAGGTTACTTTCTGTGCAGCCGCACACACACACTCAGGCATGCCAAACAAGCATACACAAAAGTTTCAAGAGTGGGGGATGGAGTAAAATATGGAGACAAATTGAAGTGTGATTTATTTTCGCGGAACGGATGTACAGGACTGAGCGGCGGTCATATTTTGTACCGCTATGCGGTACATCTAGTTTTGTAACTATTTTGCAAAATCTGATGAACAAATAGCACTAATCAAGCTACACTCATTATTATACATCTATATTTGGCTTCCACAATATACAATGATGTGCTGAACGGGGCTGCTATGCACAAGAGTGCATGTTTCCAGAGTGGAAAACCTATTGGTTGTGGTTTTTAAGAAAATAACACCTGCAATGCAAATGCTGTGTCAGAGTAGAGCAATGACAGATACTGACCATCTGGGTCCCACAACTAGTATTACAGGGCATCACTCATGTCTGACAGGACAGGAGGCTGAAGGTCACAAGGATGTCAGCATGTAATTGACCATATAGTCATTAGTATATAACTAGATGTACCGCATAGCGGTACAAAATATGACCGCCGCTCAGTCCTGTACATCCATTCCGCGAAAATAAATCACACTTCAATTTGTCTCCATATTTTACTCCATCCCCCACTCTTGAAACTTTTGTGTATGCTTGTTTGGCATGCCTGAGTGTGTGTGTGCGGCTGCACAGAAAGTAGCCTACTGGCTTTAGGTAGCCTAAAGGTGAAGTTTGCGGACGACACAACACTGGTGGGCCTCATCACTAAGGGCGATGAGGCTCACTACAGAGAAGAAGTAGACCTGCTGGCTAAATGGTGCAAAGACAACAACCTCCTGCTAAATGTCAGCAAGACCAAGGAGATTGTTGTCAACTTTCAGAGAGGCCACAAACAACTGCCACCACTGTCCATCGACGGAGATGCTGTGGAGAGAGTGAGCAGCACAAAATTTCTGGGGGTGCACATCAGCGACGACCTCTCCTGGACCACCAACACAGCATCACTGGCGAAGAAAGCCCAGCAGCGCCTCTACTTCTTGCGCAAATTGAAGAAGGCAAGTGCCACGCCTCCTGTCATGACTACATTCTACAGAGGGACCATCGAGAGCATCGTCTCCAGCAGCATCACAGTGTGGGGCGGAAGCTGCACAGATCAGAACAGGAAGACCCTCCAGCGCACTGTTAACACAGCTAAGAGGATCATTGGAGCACCACTCCCCTCCCTGCAGGACATTTACACCACCCGCCTCACCCGCAAAGCACAAATGATTGTCAAGGATACAACCCACCCTGCACACGAACTGTTCAGCCTCCTGCCCTCTGGAAAGCGGTACAGGAGCCTCCGCTCCCGCACCACCAGACTGGCAAGTAGCTTCATCCACCAAGCAATCAGGATGCTGAACACTCTACCCACTCTCCCATCACTGACAGCCCCCCCCACCCACCAGCCAACCAGGAACCTAGGAAACTAGGATCCTGTCTACCAAACCCCCCCCCCCCCCAACACTGCTTCACATCAAGCCTGATATACTTGAATTACTGCATACTGCATATCAATGTAAATATACAGGTCACACAAGCACAAGTTTAAACTTCATGTAACTGTTAAGACTATAGAAATATACAACACAACTACCTCTATTTTTTTTATATATATGTCCTATATTTCTATTTTGGTACATACATGTTCTATATTTCAGTCTTGCACTTTAATTTAATGTTTATTGTCTATGGCTATGTCCATAGTATGTCTATGTCTGTATTTAAAGCATGTCTATGTCTGCATGGGAAAGTAAGAAACGAAATTTCAATTCTTTGTATGACCAGTGCATGTAAAGAAATTGACAATAAAAGCCGACTTGACTTGACTTGACTACTGGTGCTGAAAAGGTGAATAGATTGTAGAATAGCCAAAGAAGATGTAGCATTGTTATAAAACCTTTAAAATCTCTAAACAATCACAAGTAGGGCAGTTCATCACAGTTCATCCATTGCAACTGGATTGATGAAAGGTCACTTACACCTGTAGGCTACATTGTATTTGGGAAAAGCAAAAGGTATCAGCATAATGTTATTTTTTTATTTTATTTTTTATTTTTTTATGTATTTATAAACAAAAACATCTCTGTCAGTTCCATGCCGTTTTCAACAGCTATCAAAAACAAAGGTAATTTTTGGATGGATGGATTTTTTGTGAATGTTTCTTCTTCTACATAAGATTTTAGTCATCTTTAGTTCATGTAATACTTTATTGTCAATGCACAAATTAAGTAACAGTAGTCTGAAACGTTATTGTTAATGCACAAATTAAGTAACAGTAGTCTGAAACGAAATGCTGTTTTACATCTAACCAGTGGTGCAAATAACTGACATGTCCAAATGGGCCTTGATGAAATGCGTCGCTAGACTGTTCATACACATTTTAACGGGCCAAAGTTGAAGAGCTTTTGTCCGTTATTGTTCGTGCAAATATAGGCTGATTCATGTTCCCTTGCATTGTGTAACTGAGGTCCATGGCTAGTCTGGCTTTCATCAGACCAAGCTCAATCTTTTAAGAAATCAAAAAATAAATAGCGGGCAGATCAGGCTGGGTTCACCCAGCCTAGTCCATAGGCACCCGATATTGTTTAATTTTCAGATTGAGATATTCACGCTCTGGCTATTCTAAATGCAAAAATGCATTAGGGAGTTATGACAAAACTGTAACTAACAAACTAGATCCTAATAGAAAGCTGTTAGCTTCCCTAAGCTACAGGTAGGATTATAAGGTAGGCCTATTTACAACATAAATTGTCAATAGGCTATGCTGGCGACACAAATAAAATTTCCTTTGGAAACCAATGGCTTACGACTTACAGTATCAAGCGGACTTAAACTGCCATATCGTGGCGAAAAGTTGTAATAACATTCACGCAGCTCCATGAGTCAAGGAAAGCGCGAATGAAGTAGTCACTTCTAAATGGGACCCACTACACAGTAGCTTAAGGTGTTTTGCTAAAGCAGCCATAATGAAATGAAGGTGTCATTGTTTGGATACTTCACACACACGTGCTTTTTAATTTCACAGACTACAACTACCAAGCTGGAATCAAAGCACATCGATTCCCCTCTCTCTCACACCCTGCACGCACTTAAAACAGAATAAACAGGCGTCTCAGTCTCACGCATGTATAGGCAAAACTGTATCAGACCGGTGTAACGTTGGTAAATCTTCCATTGCACAGAATGATTTTGTAGCACGTGCAATAAATGACAGTCGAAAGATACAAACAGTGCTGCTATCAATTTGCTTGGTATAACCGCATTTATAGTTTTCTACAAATGCAATCAATCAAATGGGCCTCCATCACTCAACCAACGCTAACGGTAACATTACCTAGGTCCTTATTGATATTACAAGATTAACGTACCTGCAGTAAAAACCAAGCATGTCCGATAAACATCCTCAGATTTATTTCGGCTTCAAGAAGAAATGGGAATTACACTTCATGTGAACATCGTCCTGTCCTTATTAGATGTTCGCTGCGGTAAATTACAGTCCTTGTAGGAAGTGTCCATTGTTTTTCCCCAACCCACTTTTAACTTCCAACAATATTACGTCTCACTGCAACGATGCGCCATCTAGTGGACAAACGACTACTTATCGCCAATACTGAAAATGCAGCCATGATGATGATGATGAATATTTATTTTGGCTTTCTTTTGATCCTACTGAATTTGTAATTATGTATCGGCCGTTCTAATACCGATAGTATGTGGGTGCCTGTGTGTGTGCATGTTTATATGTGTGCACCGCCATTTACAGGCCAATGAGTGTACAGTCACTAAATGTACACATAACCTAATTTTTTTAGACCCCCCCATGGATGAAATTCTACGAAACTTGGCATACCCCCAGACCCCCAGAGAATGCCAGGTCAATCATACACATAAAATTTGGTGCAGTTCTGAACATCTTAACTGAAGATAGGGGCGATTAAAGCAGAATAATATTGCATTTTCATTTTTTACCGGGGGGGTGCAAATCACAAATGAGTGATTATGAGCCAGGTTGATGTGGGCCCTTGAGACCAACATACCATAAAAGAGAACTGTGTCTGCCCACAGAGAACTGTGTCTGCCCTACCCTCCTTTCGGGGGGTCCAAATACCCCGGTCTTTCAGTGTCCCGGGAATCCTTGTTGGTGTACGTCACTAAATGTACACATAAGTTATTTTATTGTAGGGCCCCCATTGACCGAAAGTACACAAAACTTGGCATGCATTCGGAGGGTGTCATAATGATCCTACACTTTTAATTTCGTGCAGTTTTGACCTTGTCAGCCAGAGATATTGTGATGAAAACACCTAATTTTTTGCTTTTTAATTTTTAACTAGGTGGCGCTATACATGAAATAAGTGATAATGGGATGGGTTGACATGCCCCCTTAAGACCAACATACAAAAAAAAAGGTGGACCTCCTAGGCCCTACGGTTCTCGAGATATTCACAGAAAACTCCGGCCACCTACAGGCCAGTTGGTGTATAGTAACATAAATTAATTTATTGTGTGGCCCCCCATGAACGGAATTCCACAAAACTTGGCGTGCATACAGAGGGTGTCATAATGATCCTACACTTCCAATTTCGTGCAGTTTTGACTATGTTAGGTCACAGATACCTTCAATTACACCACCTCATTTTTACTTTTTTGTGTTTAACTAGGTGGCGCTATACATGAAATGAGTGGTTATGGAATGAGTTGACATGGCCCCTTGAGATCAACATACAAAAAAAAAATGGTCCTCCTAAACCCTACGGTTTTCGAGATATTCACAGAAAACTGTGTCTGCCCTACCCTCCTTTCGGGGGGTCCAATTCAGCGGGGGGGCTATAGATCAAAACGAAAAACGATGGTTCCATGCTATCCATGTGGGGTTACATGTCCACCAAGTTTCGTGTACCCCGGTCTTTCAGTGTCCCGGGAATCATTAACGGAAATTTGGGCATGCGAAAAAAAAAAAAAGAAAAAAATCTGACTAAACCTATATGACCGCCGCTTCGCTGCGCGGTGGTCATAATGAGTGTATTTAATAAATAGGAGTTACAAGTAAAACGATATAACTTTGTAACTACTTTTCATAGTTGTATCCTATTTAACTACCATTCACCTAATGTTCATGGCATGAAGTTTACAGAAATTAATTAGTTTGATTTGTTTTTGTTTGTGCACATTCAACCCCTTCTCACATTGTCCACTACCATGGTCAATCTGACAGTCTGTTTTGTGTTGATCATATTCACAGAAACCGACAATATGCTCTGACAGAACAACATAAATCAGCCGGTTTTAGAAAAAAAACCGCACTTCTACCTCCACCTATAGCCTGTTATTTGTTTTGCAAAAATCCACAGCTCCCGGTTCTTCTGGTCCAATCAGTCTGGTGCAGTCTGGTGCGCATTGACGAGCACAAACTCAATGAGAGGGTGCTCGGTGGTAGTGGGGGAGGGGCATGAGAGTTGTAAACATTAAAAATGTTGGCTAAGTCCTAGCCTGGGTTTTCCCATGCTGCCTTGCGCACAATTTTATTCACGCTGCTAGGCAGCCTGGATTCCATGGACTTCGTTTTCACCTCAACGAAGGAACCAATCACAGAACGGAAGGGGGACAGCAAGACAATGACGACACACCGAAGCGGTTATGAGCTACATACAGACGCATTTGATAGACATTCGTAGCGCCCAATAAACGGCTCTGGGCATTCTTAAATCAAGTTTCAAATACGAGAAAATGTAGTTCCCAGACCCCATCTCAATGAGATGAGGTCTGACGTTAGCCAGGCTATAAGTCCCCTCAATGTGTTAAACTTGCTAACTGCAGCTTTAAGTGATCCAATTGGCCAATCATAGTGTCCTGATATCCTATGTCCTATGAGTTATTCAGACATATTCTTTTTAATTCGTTGTCGTTTGGGGGGCAGTAGAAACTCTACCATCATTGGCTGGAACACTCAAATGTAGTTTTAATAATATATTAAAAAAGACATATTAGGCTAGCCTGACGAGCCAGACCCACATTAAAATGTAGGGTCTGGGCACTCACCTTTCGCAGTGCTCAGTCCGAGGGGCGGGATAATCGGTTGTCTTTCAAATTCCCTCTGCACGCAATATAGGACAGAGCTATGAGTCCCATGCGTTTCCCACCAGCGGAGCTAGTTGGCTAGCTCAAAGTTTTGCCAACTTAATAAAAGCTTACAGTAACTCGTGTCACACTGTTCGCCAACAGCAACATTATCTTATCATGACCGCCGTGCAGCGAAGCAGATTTTTTTTTTTTTTCTTTTTCGCATTTCCGTCAAGGATTCCCGGGACACTGAAAGACTGGGGTAGACGAAACTTGGTGGGCATGTAACCCCATATGGATAGCATGAAACCATCATTTTTCGTTTTGATCTGTAGCCCCCTCGCTGGACTGCACCCCCCGAAAGGAGGGTAGGGCAGACACAGTTTTCTGTGAATATCTCGAAAACCGTAAGGTTTAGGAGGACCATTTGTTTTTTGTATGTTGATCTCAAGGGGCCATGTCAACCCATTCCATAACCACTCATTTCATGAATAGCGCCACCTAGTTAAACACAAAAAAGTAAAAATGAGGTGTTGTAATCGCAGGTATCTGTGACCTAACATAGTCAAAACTGCACGAAATTGGAAGTGTAGGATCATTATGACACCCTCTGAATGCACGGCAAGTTTCGTGGAATTCCGTTAATGGGGGGCCACACAATAAATTAATTTATGTTACTCTACACCAACTGGCCTGTAGGTGGCCGGAGACAGTTTTCTGTGAATATCTCGAGATAGGCCCCTGGGGCCTAGGAGGTCCACCTTTTTTTTGTGTGTTGGTCTTAAGGGGGCATGTCAACCCATCCCATTACCACTTATTTCATGTATAGCGCCACCTAGTTAAAAATTAAAAAGCAAAAAATTAGGTGTTTTCATCACAATATCTCTGGCTGACATGGTCAAAACTGCACAAAATTGAAAGTGTAGGATCATTATGACACCCTCCGAATGCATGCCAAGTTTTGTGAACTTTCGTTCATGGGGGGCCTTACAATAAAATAATTTATGTGTACATTTAGTGACCGTACACCAACAAGGATTCCCGGGACACTGAAAGACCGGGGTACACGAAACTTGGTGGGCATGTAACCCCACATGGATAGCATGGAACTATCGTTTTTTGTTTTGATCTGTAGCCCCCCCGCTGTACTGGACCCACCAAAATGAGGGTAGACACAGTTTTCTGTGAATATCTTGAGAACCGTAGGGCCTAGGATGACCAATTTTTTCCGTATGTTTGCCTCCAGGGGTCATGTTAACCCATTCCATGTGCACACATGTGCATAAACAGATACACACGCACACACATATATTCACAGTTATCATACGTATGACACATACTCACACAGTAGACATATGTACGCATGCATGCACATACACAAACACACAAACGCAGGCAAACACACAAGCACGCACACACACACACACACACACATAAACATAAACATGTACACGCACACATGCACACAATTCAAGAATTTCTCAGAATTATGAACAGGCAAGATGGGGGTGGGGTTGTATAAAATGAATTTTACATGTGAAATCTATGAACTAATCATGTTTTGGTACTTGTTGTCTAGCAGATACCAGTGAGAATTGAGTGTGGATAATGCAATTTAGTGAGACAGTTAGAATCATATAGGCCTTTCAGCGTGATTTTTTTTGGTGGAAAAAATGTGCTGGACTGGGTGGCGGTCATATTTTGTACCGGTCTGCGGTACATCTAGTTTGTTTTCAAGTAGCAGGGAATTTAAGCCAAACCGTTGCAACTCTGCCATCAATCATTATGTTAAGCCAGCCTACGACTCTATACACGATTTGATTGGCCTGATAGAACTTTACTTTTTCGAGCTCACAAGCCAACGGAGAGTTGCTAGACTAGCCCTGGCAGCAAATGTAATTAGCTGCCGCTAGGGTGCGTCTAGATTTCTAGGCTAATATTAGGCCACTGAATTAGTTTAGTCCAGTTATATGTACAACCACAAACAGCACATGTTGTCTCTGAGATCCGTAGTAACATCTCTTATGAAGGTTTGCGACTTTACACAGAAAAAGTACAGAAAAAGTCACATCTCATATTCATTAATAGGGACAGTCAATGGGTATTTGTCAGGGTTGGCTTGCAAGGTAGTCTGCCTGAAGGTAGAGGAGAGGCTGAATGAAGCCTGTAAGTATCATTATGGAAAGAACAGTGTTATAGTTTAAGATCTTCACCTCATAGCTGACTTTGCTCAAGAGGATTATTCCTATGGTATATAATTAAATAGCAGGGACAGTAGTGTAGCCAAAATTATTTTAAAGACCTTCATCCTTGCTTGGTTGGCTCCCTCTCCCTCTTCTCAACCCTCTCCTGAACCAGGTGTTGTCAGGGCCCGTAAGATTTCCGGAAGGAAACTTACCGGAAACTTTCCATGGGAAGTTAAGCTGGGGAATTTTGGAAATATTCCAAATTGGAAACTTTCATGAAATTAAAGGAAATTATGGGAATTTACGGGAATTAACTGGGACTTTTTGGTAATTCCTACTGTTTCATATACAGACATTAACATTTTGTTTCGTAATAAGCAATACGATTTGTTTGTTCGTATTTTCGCTTAGCTTAGCATACAAAGCTAGCTACCATGCTAGCAGGAATCCCATTATCTGCCTATGGTTTACTAGCGTGCTAAGATAGCAACACAGAAACCACTGAACTGCCCAAGATACACCATGCCACTCAACAACAAAATCCAATTGGTTGGAACATTGACTGACTATCAGTTTGTTCAGTTAGAATCCCAGAAAATGGTAAAACAAATAAAAAAACAATGACACAACATACCACCCCAACCAAACCTTATAGATTATGTAAATTATATATAAATTGTCAAGCTTAATCAGACAGATTAATCGTCTCATTACAGTTTATGCAAAATGACGTACACCCATTTGAATGAGGACAAAAGTGACGACAAGCCCATAACTGGGCAACTCTGCAAACTTAGCCCAGTTTCACACCAATTTGTGGGAATACATGAGATGACATTTTCACTGGGAATTTTCCCCATGCACATAAACGCACCATAGGTTTCCTTTATGTCTAGTAGCCTATGCTGATTGCTGTGTGCATGGGATTGACGTACTGTATGTGCATGGTAGAAATTTGACTGAAATTGCATTAAATCAGGTTGTTTTAACTAATATTATGCTGCAAGATGGGGTTTTGTCCACTACATTTAAATACCCTGTTATAAACTAACTTGCCATATTAAAAAATCCCAGTTTATTCCCATTAATTCCCGTTCATTTCTGTATATTCCCGTTAATTCCCATGGAAAGTTTCCAACTTTGAAAATTCCCGGAATTTTGCAACCCTATTCCTGCTCCAGTGATGATCAACCATATCACACAGATGTGTAGTGATAAGCCAATTAGGAAATTGATGGCCACAGCAACAGCATTCAGATTTTGAATAATAGGCAGTATCATATATGTGAATCTGGAACATGACTGTCAGGATGTTCCTTTCATGAGAACCCAGACAATACAGTAGCTCTGGAAAAATAATTGAAATCCATATATCAGCACAGTGCATATTTTCCGGAGGCACTGTATGATAATGGTCTAGGGGGAACACATTTGAGGGTGTCTCACAGAATAGCTATATTAGGACACAAGTTTAAGTTGCATGTAGTGTTGTCTAGTGTCTGACAAAAAAATTATACCGGATTACCATTATACCGGTAATAGTTACATCCCTAGGGGAAGCTTTTAGAAGATGTCTGCATTATATGCCGATGCCTCATATAATATAAGATAAACTTTATTGTCCCTAGAGGGGAAATTTGTCTTGGGCTGTAAAGTGCCTTCACTGTGAACAACAATCACATACATGCAGGACAACAATCACATACGTGCAGGACAACAATCACATACAAGCAGGACAACAATCACATACAACAATCACATACATGCAGGACAACAATCACATACAAGCAGGACATGACCCTGAGGGAGAAAATAGCCCTTCAAATTTGTAAAAAGGCATAAATAGATAACCCATAATTCCCATAAAATTCCATATGATTTTATTATTCAGCAGTAAAAGCACTTCAAACTGATCAAATCATATACATATACCGTTAATTTATATGTCATTAAATACTCTTTGAAATCACCAAACGGAGTCAATGTATGACATGGAGTCTGTAAGGTCATGATAATAAACACATTTTTTATGACTATTTTGACAAAAAATCTGGTACAATGGTATATAGGTGAGTTCATAGAGAAACCTAGATTCCCCGCTGGCCTCTAGAACAAATGTCAACATTGCTGCCATCTTACGGAGGGCAACACCAGGTGGTAAATTAATGGAAGTCAATTGAGAAAAAAAAAAACATATTTTCCTTGGCATAAATAGTGTTTGAATAATACATTTTAAAATATAGTTTATCTACCTTTAAAAAAAAAAAAACATTTATGGCCATCGCTTGAGTAATGTATGAGTTTGAGGGCTTTGTAACCCAGAACCCTTGCAGCTGCTCATTAACTTCCGTTCATTTGCTGGTAAGTATAGCCCATATGTGGTGGCTGCATTGACATATTCCACCTAATAACTTAACACACAATGCAGTATCTAGTGTAGGTTTCTATGTTTATGTGTGAGGTGAATAGAATAGAATAGAATTAAATAGAATAGACTGTGGACTACGTTCTATCAAGGAGTACCCACACAGTGGAGTTTCCCGGTCCTCTGAAGGAAGAGAAATGGCTGGATAAAACCTCCACATATAAAAATACATCGAGTTATAGATTCCGTTACAATAAGGGTGTCTGATTTGGATTGGATTCTTAGAAACAATACCACTGTTTCAGGGGCATATTGCACAATTGTGCTCACAAGTAAGATCAGAATGATTTTGACAGCCCTCATCTTGGCCTGATTGGCCCTCTCTCTCTCCCTCCCTCCATCCCCAGGTTGGGGTTGTTTCAGAGCTCTGAGGACTGCCAAAAAGCAAAACAGTTTCACCACAATCAGAACCATAATCAAACTTGGAAATGTATACCAAACAGACGTTATGGCATAGATCAAACTACAGGCTAGGATTATTAGCCAGACCACAGTTGAGCATACCATCTTGTACCTCAGTGCTTTGTATTTTAGAAAAACTACAGGGTAGACCACAGCCATATAACGCTCCACACAAATGGAGGTCTGAAACAGGGGACGTCCAGACAGGAACAAGCCACAGAATAAATATGCTGCAAACTGCACTATATAATGGGAATATGTACACCAGGCAAATAGGTTAATTGGTGACAGTATTCCCACTACAATTTCACACAGAGACAAATTCAGTTCGAAAAAGCAGGATACTAGAGTCTGTGCAGGATCCACAACGATAAGCCACGTCATGTAGCTGTTCAGAGGCACGCCTATCATGCTGATGACTACGCCTGCTATTTTCAAAACTTCGAACGGGCAGAATTCACTTGTAGTGTTCGTGTGGGACAGAGAGGGAAATTCTGTAACGTTGAATGTGTACATCCTCAAGTTGCTGTTCAGCTGATGATATATCTGTAGTAACATAAAAAATAAAATGAAAGGACATAGATATTTAGAATATAAACACAATTGTCTGTGCAACCAAGAACATTTTAAAAGTCTGATAATACACTTGTCTAATGCTGATCCATATAAGGGATTGTCCATTACTGTATATTCAAAGCACCAATATATGTGTTTTCCTTGAAAGATCACTCAGGATCAGTCAGATTAATATTAGATTATCATCAGATTTTGTTTGTTTTTGTACCCAACATAGTATATGATGTTCTCTGTTGAATTGCAATGACATGGCATGTCCATTACATTCGCAGAGGGGTGAAAATCCTGACATCACATTTACATTTACATTTACATGACATTATTTTGTAACTATTACTTTGCAAAATCTGATGAACAAATAGCACTAATCAAGCTACACTCATTATTACACATCTATATTTTGCTTCCATGCAGAAATCAAACATCATTCTTACCGAGGCGATAACATCTGACAAGAGATGTTGGGTGGCCTGGTGTGCTGATCACAATATACAATGATGTGCTGAACGGGGCTGCTATGCACAAGAGTGCATGTTTCCAGAGTGGAAAACCTATTGGTTGTGGTTTTTAAGAAAATAACACCTGCAATGCAAATGCTGTGTCAGAGTAGAGCAATGACAGATACTGACCATCTGGGTCCCACAACTAGTATTACAGGGCATAACTCATGTCTGACAGGACAGGAGGCTGAAGGTCACAAGGATGTCAGCATGTAATTGACCATATAGTCATTAGTATATAATGAGTGTATTTCATAAATAGGAGTTACAAGTAAAACGATATAACTTTGTAACTACTTTTCATAGTTGTATCCTATTTAACTACCATTCACCTAATGTTCATGGCATGAAGTTTACATTAATGAATTAGTTTGATTTGTTTTTGTTTGTGCATATTCAACCACTTCTCACATTGTCCACTACCATGGTGAATCTGACAGTCTGTTTCTGTTTTGTGTTTTATAGATGCATTATGTCTTTGCATTTAAACCAGTTAGATTCTAAAATCAGACCATACAAATGCTTGAATATACTTTAAAGCTGCAGTTGGCAAGATTTATTTGATCACATTCACTGAAACCGACAATATGCTCCGACAGAACAACATAAATCAGCCGGTTTTAGAAAAAAAAACGCACTTCTCCACCTATAGCCTGTTATTTGTTTTGCAAAAATCCACAGCTCCCGGTTCTTCTGGTCCAATCAGTCTGGTGCAGTCTGGTGCGCATTGACGAGCACAAACTCAATGAGAGGGTGCTCGGTGGTAGTGTGGGAGGGGCATGAGAGTTGTAAACATTAAAAATGATGGCTAAGTCCTAGCCTGGGTTTTCCCATGCTGCCTTGCGCACAATTTTATTCACGCTGCTAGGCAGCCTGGATTCCATGGACTTCGTTTTCACCTCAACGAAGGAACCAATCACAGAACGGAAGGGGGACAGCAAGACAATGACAACACACCGAAGCGGTTATGAGTTACGTACAGACGCATTTGATAGACATTCGTAGCGCCCAATAAACGGCTCTAGGCATTCTTAAATCAAGTTTCAAATACGAGGCCTGATAGAAGTTTACTTTTTCGAGCTCACAAGCCAACGGAGAGTTTCTAGACTAGCCCTGGCAGCAAATGTAATTAGCTGCCGCTAGGGTGCGTCTAGATTTCTAGGCTAATATTAGGCCACTGAATTAGTTTAGTCCAGTTATATGTACAACCACAAACAGCACATGTTGTCTCTGAGATCCGTAGTGACATCTCTTATGAAGGTTTGCGACTTTACACAGAAAAAGAAAAAGTCACATCTCATATTCATTAATAGGGAGAGTCAATGGGTATTTGTCAGGGTTGGCTTGCAAGGTAGTCTCCCTGAAGGTAGAGGAGAGGCTGAATGAAGCCTGTATCATTATGGAAAGAACAGTGTTATAGTTTAAGATCTTCACCTCATAGCTGACTTTGCTCAAGAGGATTATTCCTATGGTATATAATTAAATAGCAGGGACAGTAGTGTAGCCAAAATTATTTTAAAGACCTTCATCCTTGCTTGGTTGGCTCCCTCTCCCTCTTCTCAACCCTCTCCTGAACCAGGTGTTGTCAGGGCCCGTAAGATGACCCAAGAACAGAACAGCATCACTAGGAACAAAGCTATGTTGACAATCAATTAAATTTCAATTTAATAGTATTTCAATTTAATTGTACTTATAGAGCGCCAAAACATTACATGACTGGGGAGCTTGAACACAGCTAGATAGTGCTTCACAAGTCTGGAACAGGGGACAGCCAGTGAACAAGAATACTGTCAAAGAAGTACACACATTCCAGGAGAAACTGGTGCACAAATGGATACACTATTGATCCCAAGCTGAAGAGAATCTGATGTGAAGTTTAGAGCAAATAATTCAGAAGCAACTCATGTTCCTGCTCCAGTGATGATCAACCATATCACACAGATGTGTAGTGATAAGCCAATTAGGAAATTGATGGCCACAGCAGCAGCATTCAGATTTTGAATAATAGGCAGTATCATATGTGAATCTGGAACATGACTGTCAGGATGTTCCTTTCAAGAGAACCCAGACAATACAGTAGCTCTGGAAAAATAATTGAAATCCATATATCAGCACAGTGCATATTTTCCGGAGGCACTGTATGATAATGGTCTAGGGGGAACACATTTGAGGGTGTCTCACAGAATAGCTATATTAGGACACAAGTTTATGTTGCATGTAGTGTTGTCTAGTGTCTGACAAAAAAATTATACCAGTTTACCATTATACCGGTAATAGTTACATCCCTAGGGGAAGCTTTTAGAAGATGTCTGCATTATATGCCGATGCCTCATATAAGATAAGATAAACTTTATTGTCCCTCAAGGGGAAATTTGTCTTGGGCTGTAAAGTGCCTTCACTGTGAACAACAATCACATACATGCAGGACAACAATCACATACAACAATCACATACATGCAGGACAACAATCACATACGTGCAGGACAACAATCACATACAAGCTGTCATGAGCTCTCTCTCTGCCTGGTAACACGTGCTGATTGAAGCCTGATGACCTCCACCTGTTCCTGCTCTGCTCTGCCTCACCCTCGTTACCTACCAGCTGCACTGCATTCACCACTCATCATGCCCTCTATATAAAGCCTTGCTTTTCAGTCCACACTTGTCAGATCGTCTGCAACCAGCACCAGTTACCTGCCTGTTTATTGAAAACGCCTCTGACTCTTTGCCTGTGATCCCGGACCCGCTCGACTACTTCTGTGTTCTCCAGCCCCGGTAATCTTGACCTGCCTTCCGTCCCTCTTCTACGAATACCGCCTAGTCCTTGACTGTACTGCTGCTTCGTTTCAATTGCTGTTGTGTGTGTGTTTCCCCCAGGACTTCCCGGATCATCCAGCTCCTGCCTTCGCTGTTCGGCTACTGGGGGAACACACACACGCAGACTCTTGGAACTCCTGTACCCCCCCCGGAACCCCTGAAACCCCCAACCCTTAAATAAACTTTTGAACGTGACGCAATTGTGGTCCTCGTCCTGTTTGGTGTCTGACAGTACGATCTGACCAAACATGGACCCAGCGCACGG
The DNA here is from genome assembly GCF_018492685.1 of Alosa sapidissima. Taxonomy (NCBI): domain Eukaryota; kingdom Metazoa; phylum Chordata; class Actinopteri; order Clupeiformes; family Clupeidae; genus Alosa; species Alosa sapidissima. The sequence goes on along the minus strand of NC_055961.1, from coordinate 7,147,146 downwards.
TCGAACCAGCATGGAAACCGACGAACCAGAACCACCCACCGCCATGCAACGCCTGGAAGAGACAGAGAGAGAGGTAAACCGCAACACTGCTGACATTGCCTCCCTACTTCAAGCCGGCTTGAGCCAGCGTCAGCAGTTCCAGCAGCAACAGCAACAACTTGCAATGATCATTCAACTTCTCACCAACCTTTCTCCTCTGCCTGCTCCCACCGGCCCAGCCCCAGCCAGCCTGCTCACCGGCCCAGCACCCGAGTCTCCTGCCCAGTCCACTGCTACCGTGGCTGCCGGAGCCCCAGAACCCAGGATCGGCAATCCAGAGCGGTTCAGCGGCGACCCAACCCAGGTACGGGCGTTCCTGACGAGCTGCCGTGTCCAGTTTACCCTGCAACCCAGGACTTTTGCCACTGAAGGGGCGAGGGTCGGTTACGTGATCACTCACCTGACGGGCCGAGCTCGACTCTGGGGAACGGCGGAGTTCGAGCGCCAGACCCCAGCATGTGCAACCTTCAACCTATTCGCAGAGGAGATGCTCAAGGTATTCGATTTGGAATCCACAATAGCCGAGGCATCTCGGATCCTGATGAGTATTCGCCAAGGCAGAAGGACTGTTGCGGATTACTCCATCGACTTTCGAACCGTGGCAAGTCGGAGCTCCTGGAACATGGAAGCATTGGTGGATGCTTTCCTCCACAGCCTGGCGGACTACATAAAGGACGAGCTGGTTTCCCATGATCAACCCCCCACTCTTGATGAAGCCATTGCTCTGGCTGTCCGCATCGACCGCAGGATCCAGGCCCGCCGTCATGAGAGAGGGCGCCAGAGTCCATCCACCAGCACACGGAGTGTCCCAACTGCCCTTCTGTCCGCACCTGCCACACCATCTAGCCAGCCGGACCAGTCTGAACCGATGGAGATCGGCCGCACCTCCCTAACCCCTGCAGAGCGCCAGCGACGCATCACCTCCAACTTGTGCCTGTACTGTGGTCGTGATGGTCATCGAGTCGCCACCTGTCCAGCAAAAGCCGGAGCTCACCAGATGTAGGAGGAATCCGGATGAGCTCAATGAACATTCAGCCCTCCATCAGCCGTAAACCCCTCATCCAAGTCTGTCTTCACCTGTCTGATTCCACCCACACCCTGGCAGCCCTGGTGGACTCTGGCGCAGAAGCAAACATTATTGACACAGGACTTGCTCGTCAGCTGGGCTTGGAAAGCCATCGCTTGTCCACTCCTGTTCCAGCCCGGGCCCTGGACGGTCACGCAATTGGCACAGTTACCAGCATCACAGCCCCCATCTCAATGATGGTGTCAGGAAACCACCGAGAGACCATCCGCTTCCACCTGCTCAGCTCTCCAGGCCAACCCCTAATCCTGGGCTACCCTTGGCTCCGTCTCCACAATCCTCACCTCGATTGGGCCTCCGGAACTGTGAAAGAGTGGGGAAATGCCTGCCACCTGACCTGTTTGCGTGCTGCCTCGCTGCCCCCCGGCTCAGTACCCCCCAGCATTGCCCACGACATTTCTAATGTCCCTGAATGTTACCATGGCCTCCGAGAGGTGTTCAACAAGACCAAAGCCACATCTCTGCCCCCACACCGTCCGTACGACTGTGCCATTGATCTCCTCCCTGGGACTGCTCCACCCAAAGGTCACCTCTACTCACTATCCCCTCCTGAAAGAAAAACTATGGAGGATTACATCAGGGACTCCCTGGCAGCTGGACTCATCCGCCCGTCTTCCTCTCCTGCTGGTGCCGGGTTCTTCTTTGTGGGAAAGAAAGATGGTTCTCTTCGCCCCTGCATTGATTATCGAGGTCTGAATGATGTCACAGTGAAGAACCGGTACCCTCTGCCTTTACTCACCTCTGCTTTTGAATTGCTCCAGGGATCCACTATTTTCACCAAACTGGACCTTAGAAATGCTTACCACCTAGTGCGAGTAAGGGAGGGTGACGAGTGGAAGACAGCATTCAACACCCACACCGGCCATTATGAGTACCTGGTAATGCCATTTGGCCTCACCAACGCCCCAGCGGTATTCCAGGCGCTGGTGAATGATGTGCTGCGGGACATGCTGAATAAATTCGTCTTCGTGTACCTGGACGACATCTTAATTTTCTCCAGAACTCTGTCCGAACACACCCGTCATGTCCAGCTGGTTCTTCGACGGCTCCTGGAGAACTCTCTCTATGTCAAGGCGGAGAAATGCGAGTTCCATGCTCAGACTGTGTCATTCCTGGGATACATCGTCGCTGAAGGCAATATCCAGATGGACCCCGCAAAGGTCTCGGCAGTTACCTCCTGGCCAGTTCCGGGGAATAGGAAGAAGCTGCAGCAATTCCTCGGTTTTGCCAATTTCTACCGGAAATTCATCCGGAACTACAGCTCCGTCGCCGCTCCCCTCACAGCTCTGACCAGCATCAAACACCCCTTTTCCTGGACCCCAGAGGCCAACACAGCCTTTCATACCCTCAAGGCCCGGTTCACCACTGCCCCCATCCTCCAGATGCCGGATTCAGACCGGCAGTTCGTTGTCGAGGTGGATGCCTCAGACGTGGGAGTCGGGGCCATACTCTCTCAACGGGCAGAGGAGGACAACAAGTTGCACCCCTGTGCATTTTTCTCTCGCCGGCTTTCACCTGCAGAGCGCAATTATGATGTTGGAAACCGTGAGCTGTTGGCTGTCAAGCTTGCCCTGGAGGAGTGGCGTCACTGGCTGGAGGGGTCCACAGTTCCGTTCCTGGTCTGGACCGATCACAAAAACCTCGAATACATCCGCAATGCCAAACGTCTTAACCCCAGACAGTCCCGCTGGGCCTTGTTTTTCACCAGATTCAACTTCACCCTGTCATACCGCCCAGGTTCTCGGAACACCAAGCCGGACGCTCTCTCCCGTCAGTTTCATAAGGATGACGCCCCTTCCCAGGAACCTGCATCAATTCTGCCCGATCCCTGCGTCGTAGCTGCCCTGACCTGGGATATCGAGGAGGAAATTCAAGAGGCCCTCCGTGACCATCCCAGTCCCAGTGCATGCCCAGACGGTCGTCTCTTCGTCCCAGATAATTTGAGGTCCCGGGTCATACAGTGGGGACACAACTCCCGCCTTGCCTGCCACCCGGGCTCCGCCCGCACCTGCCATCTCCTTGCCCAGCGCTTTTGGTGGTCGTCTTTGAGAAGGGATGTCCGAGAATTCGTCCGTGCCTGCCCCACCTGCAATCAGAACAAGTCCTCCACTCGGCCCCCCGCTGGTTTACTCCAGCCCTTGCCTGTGCCCACACGACCCTGGTCCCACGTCTCCTTGGACTTTGTAACTGGCCTCCCACCATCAGGTGGGATGACTGTCATTCTCACTGTGGTTGACCGGTTTAGCAAGATGGCACACTTCATTCCCCTCCCTAAACTGCCATCTGCCAGAGAGACTGCCCAGGCTGTTCTTGATCATGTCTTCCGTCTACACGGGCTGCCCAGGGATGTTGTCTCTGACCGAGGCCCGCAATTTACCTCTACATTCTGGAAGGAGTTCTGCCGTCTTCTAGGGGCCACAGTGAGTCTCACCTCTGGGTTCCACCCCCAGTCCAATGGTCAATCCGAGCGGGCAAACCAGGAGCTGGAGAAGGCGCTGCGGTGCATGGTTTCTCGCAAACCCCAGGCTTGGGCACAACAACTGATGTGGATAGAGTATGCTCACAACTCCCTCACCTGCTCTGCCACTGGTATGTCACCTTTCCAGTGTGTGTATGGCTACCAGCCCCCCCTGTTCCCCAGCCAGGAAGGAGATGTGTCCTGCCCGTCTGCCCTCGCCTATGCCCGCCGTTGCCGTCGTACCTGGTCACAAGCTCGTGCCACGCTACTCAAGTCAGCTGTCAGCTATGCCACTGGGGCTAACCGCCGAAGATCGCCGGCACCCGCCTACCGTGTTGGCCAGAAGGTGTGGCTGTCAGCCAAGGATCTCCCACTGCGGGTGGAATCGCGTAAACTGGCACCTCGATTCCTCGGCCCGTTCCCTATCCAGAGGGTCATCAGCCCAACCGCAGTCCGGCTCCAGTTGCCAACCTCCATGAGGGTGCACCCTACTTTCCATGTTTCGAAAGTCAAGCCGACGCATGAAAGCCCGCTGGTCCCCGTGCCGCTTCCTCCTCCTCCTCCTCGCCTCGTTGACGGTGGGCTGGTGTACACCGTTCGACGCCTGCTTCGGTCCAGACGGCGAGGTAGGGGCCTCCAGTATCTCGTCGACTGGGAGGGCTATGGACCTGAGGAGAGAACCTGGGTGCCAGCCAGTCGGATTGTGGACCGGACACTCATCGCCGACTTCCACCGTCTGCATCCTGATCAACCTGCAATCCGTAGGGGCCGCCCCAGAGGGGTCCCTAACCGTCCTGCCCGCCCGGCTTCCTGTCATGTGCCTGACCCTGACCCTGTCTCGGTACCTGTCCCGTCTTCTGTCCACGACCCTCCAGCTCCCTCCGAGGATGAGGATGTTCACTCGGACCGCTCGGAGGAATTCTAGCCCTCCACCGGCTCCCCTCCGCCCTCCCGACGTGGTGTCACTCTTGGGGACTTCTGGGGCCGTCCCTTAGGGGGGGGGTTCTGTCATGAGCTCTCTCTCTGCCTGGTAACACGTGCTGATTGAAGCCTGATGACCTCCACCTGTTCCTGCTCTGCTCTGCCTCACCCTCGTTACCTACCAGTTGCACTGCATTCACCACTCATCATGCCCTCTATATAAAGCCTTGCTTTTCAGTCCACACTTGTCAGATCGTCTGCAACCAGCACCAGTTACCTGCCTGTTTATTGAAAACGCCTCTGACTCTTTGCCTGTGATCCCGGACCCGCTCGACTACTTCTGTGTTCTCCAGCCCCGGTAATCTTGACCTGCCTTCCGTCCCTCTTCTACGAATACCGCCTAGTCCTTGACTGTACTGCTGCTTCGTTTCAATTGCTGTTGTGTGTGTGTTTCCCCCAGGACTTCCCGGATCATCCAGCTCCTGCCTTCGCTGTTCGGCTACTGGGGGAACACACACACGCAGACTCTTGGAACTCCTGTACCCCCCCCGGAACCCCTGAAACCCCCAACCCTTAAATAAACTTTTGAACGTGACGCAATTGTGGTCCTCGTCCTGTTTGGTGTCTGACAGTACGATCTGACCAAACATGGACCCAGCGCACGGTCGAACCAGCATGGAAACCGACGAACCAGAACCACCCACCGCCATGCAACGCCTGGAAGAGACAGAGAGAGAGGTAAACCGCAACACTGCTGACATTGCCTCCCTACTTCAAGCCGGCTTGAGCCAGCGTCAGCAGTTCCAGCAGCAACAGCAACAACTTGCAATGATCATTCAACTTCTCACCAACCTTTCTCCTCTGCCTGCTCCCACCGGCCCAGCCCCAGCCAGCCTGCTCACCGGCCCAGCACCCGAGTCTCCTGCCCAGTCCACTGCTACCGTGGCTGCCGGAGCCCCAGAACCCAGGATCGGCAATCCAGAGCGGTTCAGCGGCGACCCAACCCAGGTACGGGCGTTCCTGACGAGCTGCCGTGTCCAGTTTACCCTGCAACCCAGGACTTTTGCCACTGAAGGGGCGAGGGTCGGTTACGTGATCACTCACCTGACGGGCCGAGCTCGACTCTGGGGAACGGCGGAGTTCGAGCGCCAGACCCCAGCATGTGCAACCTTCAACCTATTCGCAGAGGAGATGCTCAAGGTATTCGATTTGGAATCCACAATAGCCGAGGCATCTCGGATCCTGATGAGTATTCGCCAAGGCAGAAGGACTGTTGCGGATTACTCCATCGACTTTCGAACCGTGGCAAGTCGGAGCTCCTGGAACATGGAAGCATTGGTGGATGCTTTCCTCCACAGCCTGGCGGACTACATAAAGGACGAGCTGGTTTCCCATGATCAACCCCCCACTCTTGATGAAGCCATTGCTCTGGCTGTCCGCATCGACCGCAGGATCCAGGCCCACCGTCATGAGAGAGGGCGCCAGAGTCCATCCACCAGCACACGGAGTGTCCCAACTGCCCTTCTGTCCGCACCTGCCACACCATCTAGCCAGCCGGACCAGTCTGAACCGATGGAGATCGGCCGCACCTCCCTAACCCCTGCAGAGCGCCAGCGACGCATCACCTCCAACTTGTGCCTGTACTGTGCTGCTTCGTTTCAATTGCTGTTGTGTGTGTGTTTCCCCCAGGACTTCCCGGATCATCCAGCTCCTGCCTTCGCTGTTCGGCTACTGGGGGAACACACACACGCAGACTCTTGGAACTCCTGTACCCCCCCCGGAACCCCTGAAACCCCCAACCCTTAAATAAACTTTTGAACGTGACGCAATTGTGGTCCTCGTCCTGTTTGGTGTCTGACACAAGCAGGACAACAATCACATACAACAATCACATACATGCAGGACAACAATCACATACAAGCAGGACATGACCCTGAGGGAGAAAATAGCCCTTCAAATTTGTAAAAAGGCATAAATAGATAACCCATAATTCCCATAAAATTCCATATGATTTTATTATTCAGCAGTAAAAGCACTTCAAACTGATCAAATCATATACATATACCGTTAATTTATATGTCATTAAATACTCTTTGAAATCACCAAACGGAGTCAATGTATGACATGGAGTCTGTAAGGTCATGATAATAAACACATTTTTTATGACTATTTTGACAAAAAATCTGGTACAATGGTATATAGGTGAGTTCATAGAGAAACCTAGATTCCCCGCTGGCCTCTAGAACAAATGTCAACATTGCTGCCATCTTACGGAGGGCAACACCAGGTGGTAAATTAATGGAAATCAATAAAAAAAAAAAAAACATATTTTCCTTGGCATAAATAGTGTTTGAATAATACATTTTAAAATATAGTTTATCTACCTTTAAAAAAAAACATTTATGGCCATCGGTTGAGAAATGTATGAGTTTGAGGGCTTTGTAACGCAAAACCCTTGCAGCTGCTCATTAACCTCCGTTCATTTGCTGGTAAGTATAGCCCATATGTGGTGGCTGCATTGACATTTTCTCCTAATAACTTAACACACAATGCAGTATCTAGTGTAGGTTTCTATGTTTATGTGTGAGGTGAATAGAATAGAATAGAATAAAATAGAATAGACTGTGGACTACGTTCTATCAAGGAGTACCCACACAGTGGAGTTTCCCGGTCCTCTGAAGGAAGAGAAATGGCTGGATAAAACCTCCACATATCAAAATACATCGAGTTATAGATTCCGTTACAATAAGGGTGTATGATTTGGATTGGATTCTTAGAAACAATACCACTGTTTCAGGGGCATATTGCACAATTGTGCTCACAAGTAAGATCAGAATGATTTTGACAGCCCTCATCTTGGCCTGATTGGCCCTCTCTCTCTCCCTCCCTCCATCCCCAGGTTGGGGTTGTTTCAGAGCTCTGAGGACTGCCAAAAAGCAGAACAGTTTCACCACAATCAGAACCATAATCAAACTTGGAAATATATACCAAACAGACGTTATGGCAAAAATCAAACTACAGGCTAGGATTATTAGCCAGACCACAGTTGAGCATACCATCTTGTACCTCAGTGCTTTGTATTTTAGAAAAACTACAGGGTAGACCACAGCCATATAACGCTCCACACAAATGGTGGTCTGAAACAGGGGACGTCCAGACAGGAACAAGCCACATAATAAATATGCTGCAAACTGCAGTATATTATGGGAATATGTACACCAGGCAAATAGGTTAATTGGTGACAGTATTCCCACTACAATTTCACACAGAGACAAATTCAGTTCGAAAAAGCAGGATACTAGAGTCTGTGCAGGATCCACAATGATAAGCCACATCATGTAGCTGTTCAGAGGCACGCCTATCATGCTGATGACTATGCCTGCTATTTTCAAAACATGGAACGGGCAGAATTCACTTGTAGTGTTCGTGTGGGACAGAGAGGGAAATTCTGTAACGTTGAATGTGTACATCCTCAAGTTGCTGTTCAGCTGATGATATATCTGTAGTAACATCAAAAATAAAATGAAAGGACATAGATATTTAGAATATAAACACAATTGTCTGTGCAACCAAGAACATTTTAAAAGTCTGATAATACACTTGTCTAATGCTGATCCATATAAGGGATTGTCTATTACTGTATATTCAAAGCACCAATATATGTGTTTTCCTTGAAAGATCACTCAGGATCAGTCAGATTAATATTAGATTATCATCAGATTTTGTTTGTTTTTGTACCCAACATAGTATATGATGTTCTCTGTTGAATTGCAATGACATGGCATGTCCATTACATTTGCTTTACCATACACAAAAATGTATAAACGCAGAGGTGAAAATCTGACATCACATTTACATTTACATGACATTATTTTGTAACTATTACTTTGCAAAATCTGATGAACAAATAGCACTAATCAAGCTACACTCATTATTACACATCTATATTTTGCTTCCATGCAGAAATCAAACATCATTCTTACCGAGGCGATAACATCTGACAAGAGATGTTGGGTGGCCTGATGTGCTGATCACAATATACAATGATGTGCTGAACGGGGCTGCTATGCACAAGAGTGCATGTTTACAGAGTTGAAAACCTATTGGTTGTGGTTTTTAAGAAAATAACACCTGCAATGCAAATGCTGTGTCAGAGTAGAGCAATGACAGATACTGACCATCTGGGTCCCACAACTAGTATTACAGGGCATCACTCATGTCTGACAGGACAGGAGGCTGAAGGTCACAAGGATGTCAGCATGTAATTGACCATATAGTCATTAGTATATAATGAGTGTATTTCATAAATAGGAGTTACAAGTAAAACTATATAACTTTGTAACTACTTTTCATAGTTGTATCCTATTTAACTACCATTCACCTAATGTTCATGGCATGAAGTTTACATTAATGAATTAGTTTGATTTGTTTTTGTTTGTGCATATTCAACCCCTTCTCACATTGTCCACTACCATGGTGAATCTGACAGTCTGTTTCTGTTTTGTGTTTTACAGATGCATTATGTCTTTGCATTTAAACCAGTTAGATTCTAAAATCAGACCATACAAATGCTTGAATATACTTTACAGCTGCAGTTGGCAAGATTTATTTGATCATATTCACTGAAACCGACAATATGCTCTGACAGAACAACATAAATCAGCCGGTTTTAGAAAAAAAAACGCACTTCTACCTCCACCTATAGCCTGTTATTTGTTTTGCAAAAATCCACAGCTCCCGGTTCTTCTGGTCCAATCAGAGCAGGGCTGTGTGAGATCTGACTGTCAATCACAGTCTGGTGCAGTCTGGTGCGCATTGATGAGCATAAAGTTTTTTATGAATGTTTATGAATGGTGTAATGCAAATTCCTTGATTTTAAATATTCTGAAAACAAAAGAAATGGTAATTAATTTTAGGAAAAGGCTCCCACTTAAACTCTGTAGTGATATTGACATGGCAGAAGAATATAAGTACTTAGGTACTATAATTGACAATAAGCTCACATGGAAGGCAAACACTCTAGCAAGATACACAAAGGCACAACAAAGATTTTATTTCTTAAGAAAACTGCGTAGCTTCAATGCTGATACAGCGATTTTGAGGCGGTTTTATTTAACTTTTATACAGAGTGTTGTGACCTTTGCAATTCAGTTTTGGGGGGGTGGTCTTTCTGTTCAAAACAGGAATATGATAGACAGAATTACAAAACTAGGCAGGAAAATAATGGCCACTTCAGTCGCGTATTACGAGGCATGAAGCTGCGTGAAGCTTTAGTACCACTTTCAGCCACTGTGCGTCACTCTGCCACTGTACATCGCTCTGTCAGTAGCCTGACTGCCGCCCCTTCTGAAAAAGCAGGAGGCTAGGCTACCTTTAAACGTAATAGGTTACCGAGAGGAATCCCAGCCTACGAATTCAATAACAAAATAAATCGTAATTAAACATTACCTCGATTAAGGCTACTTGGGTATGGCTTAAGGCTTGACTACACGGTGGTAGCGAAAATCGAAATCTGCTTTTGATAGCCTACCGATGCCGCTCCACAAAACGAAAAAATATCTTAATTTGCTGTCTATGTTATTGTCAGTGTTGGGGGTAACGCAACTACGCAAATCAAAACAGTGTCTTAATTTGCCCTACTTCTTGACTGCAATGTAGTCAATTGACTGCTTGACATGTCATTTTTATTTTTCTGTACAATAAACAAATACATCTGCTTTATGCCGCAGAATTACATTCATATTTGGCTGACTGCAGACACGCCACTTCCCTCCCCATATTCCAAGATTAAGATAGTAGCCTATACAAATAGAACTTCATACTATCATAAAAAAATCGTTAAAACGAATAGCTATTTGCAATTTGACAAAACACTGGTCCTCATTTTGCGAATGCGAGGACGATATGAGCCTGTTGCATTTAGTTAGATGTCCGAGTCACGCATAATGTTTGAAAACCACTGGCTCGTAATCACAATAATTTAACACATGACAGTTGGATAGCGTACTTCATCATGTCCCCATGCCTACATTTTTGTGAGTAGCCTAGCATAGAGATCGTTAAATAAAGTATGGCTCTCCGTTTGGGACATCGAAAACGTATATTTTTAATAGACTACCGTCGAAGATGCTGACTTGCAAAAGCCTCGGGATAACACGTTATCTCCACTATCATCAGTCATGCCCCTTGATCAAAGTGGGGAATAAAATAAAAGTTTGAGAACCACTGGCTTAACAAGTTACCTGCAGTCCAGAACACAGAATCTGTTATTCTGATGATCGGCGATGATATCGGCAAATGTTTGTTTTCCAAAGTAAGAATTTCACTTCACCATGCACCTTCGACAATGAATAGCTCATTACACTTGTTAGGTACTGTTAAACGTAGGCCTACCTGGTATCATTACAAACATTATTCTGTGTCCTAAAACTGGCATATTTTATGGCATTGTGTCATGTAAGTTCGTTGCAAAATCTAGAGAAATGTGTGAGGTGGTCAGCGGGGGACAATTGAGACACACATTGGATTGTTATTACTTGAACATTCCACACTATCCACAGCTGTGGTAGGCCTATCAGGGGCAGGAGGATTACTGTTAGCGCAGACTTTATATAAAATTCTTCAACAGAAGGCTTCGAATGTTGTCTTGTGTGTGAAGCGCTTTGCTTCGCTTCTGTAATCTCGGCTTCATTGAAAATGAGGGCTTCCCTCAATGACCCTCCGAGAATAAATAAAGGTTGAATGAATGAATGAATGAATGAATGAATGCCCAAAATAAAGGCCTGTGGTTTGCGCAGCCTACAGTAAGTAACAGACCCGCCAGAATGTGCGTTATGATGCTTTTTTACGAGCAAGATGTTTTTGGTACCCTACGCACACTGCATGTTCTTAAACTAGATGTACCGCATAGCGGTACAAAATATGACCGCCGCTCAGTCCTGTACATCCGTTCCGCGAAAATAAATCACACTTCAATTTGTCTCCATATTTTACTCCATCCCCCACTCTTGAAACTTTTGTGTATGCTTGTTTGGCATGCCTGAGTGTGTGTGTGCGGCTGCACAGAAAGTAGCCTACTGGTGCTGAAAAGGTGAATAGATTGTAGAATAGCCAAAGAAGATGTAGCATTGTTATAAAACCTTTAAAATCTCTAAACAATCACAAGTAGGGCAGTTCATCACAGTTCATCCATTGCAACTGGATTGATGAAAGGTCACTTACACCTGTAGGCTACATTGTATTTGAGAAAAGCAAAAGGTATCAGCATAATGTTATTTATTTATTTATTTATTTATTTATTTTTTATGTATTTTTAAACAAAAACATCTCTGTCAGTTCCATGCCGTTTTCAACAGCTATCAAAAACAAAGGTCATTTTTGGATGGATGGATTTTTTGTGAATGTTTCTTCTTCTACATAAGATTTTAGTCATCTTTAGTTCATGTAATACTTTATTGTCAATGCACAAATTAAGTAACAGTAGTCTGAAACGTTATTGTTAATGCACAAATTACGTAACAGTAGCCTAGTCTGAAACGAAATGCTGTTTTACATCTAACCAGTGGTGCAAATAACTGACATGTCCAAATGGGCCTTGATGAAATGCGTCGCTAGACTGTTCATACACATTTTAACGGGCCAAAGTTGAAGAGCCTTTGTCCGTTATTGTTAGTGCAAATATAGGCTGATTCATGTTCCCTTGCATTGTGTAACTGAGGTCCATGGCTAGTCTGGCTTTCATCAGACCAAGCTCAATCTTTTAAGAAATCAAAAAATAAATAGCGGGCAGATCGGCTGGGTTCACCCAGCCTAGTCCATAGGCACCCGATATTGTTTAATTTTCCGATTGAGATATACACGCTCTGGCTATTCTAAATGCAAAAATGCATCAGGGAGTTATGACAAAACGGTAACTAACAAACTAGATCCTAATAGAAAGCTGTTAGCTTCCCTAAGCTACAGGTAGGATTATAAGGTATTTACAACATAAATTGTCAATAGGCTATGCTGGCGACACAAACAAAATCTCCTTTGGAAACCAATGGCTTACGCCTTACAGTATCAAGCGGACTTAAACTGTCATATCGTGGCGAAAAGTTGTAATAACATTCACGCAGCTCCATGAGTCAAGGAAAGCGCGAATGAAGTAGCCACTTCTAAATGGGACCCACTACACAGTAGCTTAAGGTGTTTTGCTAAAGCAGCCATAATGAAATGAAGGTGTCATTGTTTGGATACTTCACACACACGTGCTTTTTAATTTCACAGACTACAACTACCAAGCTGTAATCAAAGCACATCGATTCCCCTCTCACACCCTGCACACACTTAAAACAAAATAAACAGGCGTCTCAGTCTCACGCATGTATAGGCAAAACTGTATCAGACCGGTGTAACGTTGGTAAATCTTCCATTGCACAGAATGATTTTGTAGCACGTGCAATAAATGACAGTCGAAAGATACAAACAGTGCTGCTATACATTTGCTTGGTATAACCGCATTTATAGTTTTCTACAAATGCAATAAATCAAATGCCTCCATCACTCAACCAACGCTAACGGTAACATTACCTAGGTCCTTATTGATATTACAAGATTAACGTACCTGCAGTAAAAACCAAGCATGTCCGATAAACATCCTCAGATTTATTTCGGCTTCAAGAAGAAATGGGAATTACACTTCATGTGAACATCGTCCTATCCTTATTAGATGTTCGCTGCGGTAAATTACAGTCCTTGTATGAAGCGTCCATTGTTTTTTCCAACCCACTTTTAACTTCCAACAAAATTACGTCTCACTGCAACGATGCGCCATCTAGTGGACAAACGACTACTTCTCGCCAATACTGAAAATGCAGCCATGATGATGATGATGAATATTTATTTTGGCTTTCTTTTAATCCTACTGATTTTCATTTTTTACCGGGGGGGGCAAATCACAAATGAGTGATTATGAGCCAGGTTGATGTGGGCCCTTAAGACCAACATACCATAAAAGATTCACAGAGAACTGTGTCTGCCCTACCCTCCTTTCGGGGGGTCCAGTCCAGCGGGGGGGCTGCAGATGAAAACGAAAAATGACGGTTCCATGCTATCCATGTGGGGGTACATGCCCACCAAGTTTTGTGTACCCTGGTCTTTCAGTGTCCCGGGAATCCTTGTTGGTGTACGTCACTAAATGTACACATAAATTATTTTATTGTAAGGCCCCCCATGAACGAAAGTACACAAAACTTGGCATGCATTCAGAGGGTGTCATAATGATCCTACACTTTTAATTTTGTGCAGTTTTGACCTTGTCAGCCAGAGATATTGAGATGAAAACACCTAATTTTTTGCTTTTTAATTTTTAACTAGGTGGCGCTATACATGAAATAAGTGGTAATGGGATGGGTTGACATGCCCCCTTAAGACCAACATACAAAAAAAAGGTGGACCTCCTAGGCCCTACGGTTCTCGAGATATTCACAGAAAACTGTCTCCGGCCACCTACAGGCCAGTTGGTGTATAGTAACATAAATTAATTTATTGTGTGGCCCCCCATGAACGGAATTCCACAAAACTTGGCGTGCATACAGAGGGTGTCATAATGACCCTACACTTCCAATTTCGTGCAGTTTTGACTATGTTAGGTCACAGATACCTTCAATTACACCACCTCATTTTTACTTTTTTGTGTTTAACTAGGTGGCGCTATACATGAAATGAGTGGTTATGGAATGGGTTGACATGGCCCCTTGAGATCAACATACAAAAAAAAAATGGTCCTCCTAAACCCTACGGTTTTCGAGATATTCACAGAAAACTGTGTCTGCCCTACCCTCCTTTCGGGGGGTCCAATTCAGCGGGGGGGCTACAGATCAAAACGAAAAACGATGGTTCCATGCTATCCATGTGGGGTTACATGTCCACCAAGTTTCGTGTACCCCGGTCTTTCAGTGTCCCGGGAATCATTGACGGAAATTTGGGCATGCGAAAAAGAAAAAAAAGAAAAAAAAAAAAAAATCTGACTAAACCTATATGACCGCCGCTTCGCTGCGCGGCGGTCATAATAACAATGATCATCAGTAATATTCGACCATTAATTTGGGTAAATGGGCAAGCGTGACCACCTTGATTGGCTGATTGCCTGATGATTGTAACGTGGGCATGATTCCAAACACCTCCCTTACGATGACGAGTGACAGGTGACAGGTCTCAGAAAGTGTGCGCTACACAAGGACGGAAGATGATGAATAACTGGGGCCGTAGGCTATTCACAAAGGCTTTTATCTTAGCCTACTACTAGGAGTAGGCTACTCCTAAATCGCACTTAAAGATTTTAGCTTGGAGTTTTCTCTTAAAAGTTATTCACAAAGCCTTTCAGACAACTCCTAAACTAGGAGTGAGTCTTCGTGGCTATGGATGACGATCATTGCTCATGCACGAGCTTGACTGAAGTGACCATTTGATTGGCTGACGATTGTAACGCGGGAATTCCAAACACCTCTTCCGATGATGAGTGACAGGTGACAGGTCGGAGAATGCATGCACTACACAAGTCAGGGGGTCAAGAGCGTGCAGATTAGCTTCGGCATGTTAGCATACGCCATTTTCAAATATGGCGCTGCATGGAGCATTTGGAACCAGCTCCATGCACGAAAATCCGTGTTGGGCACGAGCTCTCATGCGGGTACATGTTGGTGGGCGGGTACCTGTCCGGCGGCTACAGCCAAACGTTATTCAGTGCGTATTTCTTGAGGAGCCTATGAGAAGACGTGCATATTGTGGTTGTTTATCCATCATATGACAAATAAAGAAAGCCAGCCTATGAATTTAATAAAAAGTAAACCATGCATAATTAAAAAAAGGCTACTTCGCTATGCAATAAGATTTCCATTAGAGCACAGCGCACGTTCAATGAATGAAGGAAAGGCCTTGTCTCGCAATAAACAGCTGGAAATTCCAACACTTTTTCAACTACACGAAACTTTACAGTGATCATCAAATACCCTCTAGATCTAAATGCCCATCAGTCTCAACATTTAACTATATAATAAAAGTCAAAAAGTAAATTAAATCTCATACCAAAACCGAAAATCGTCTGCGTTTGATAGCCTGGTATGCCGCTCCAAACAAAACGCATGTCTCACAATAACGTAGAAAAGGTCTGCCTCGAATAAGCCTACCTCAAATAAATACAAGGATACAAGGACAAGGATACAAGGAAGTTTATTGTCACATGCATATAGTTACTGGAAGTAAGAAATGCAGTGAAATTATGTCTGGTGTCAGCCTATTTGCGCATTAATGGGGGGGGGGGGGGGGGCTTTGTGACTACATAGGCGCTTCTTGGAATAGATATCTTGTAGAGCAGGGAGTTGAGTTCTTATAGTACGTTCAGCTGAGCGCACTACTCTCTGCAGAGTACTACAATCTCTAACTGTGGAGTTCCCATACCAGGTGATGATGCTACCAGTTAGAACACTCTCAACCGCTGAAGTGTAGAAGGCCTTCATGATGGATGTAGAAACTTTGAATTTCCTTAGCTGACGAAGGAAGTAGAGTCGTTGTCTGGACTTTTTCAGAACATATTGAGTGTTAACAGTCCATGTTAAGTCTTCAGTAATGTGGACACCAAGGTATTTAAAACTTGTGACTCTCTCTACAGGTTGCCCGCTGATCATTAGTGGGGTGTAACTGTAGTTCTGCTGCTGCCTTCTGTAATCCACTACCATTTCCTTGGTTTTATTTATATTCAGTGTCAAGCTGTTAGATTGACACCACTGTGCCACCTCATCAACCTGATCCAAGTACAGCTGTTCATTGTTGTTACTAATCAGGCCCAAGATCACTGTGTCATCTGCAAACTTGATAATGGAGGTATGACTACTGTTGGCTTTGCAGTCATGTGTGTACATGTTGTACAGCAGTGGACTCAAAACACAGCCTTGGGGAGCACCAGTGCTGATGGTTAATGAGTCAGATGTCAGACCCCCCACTCTAACCACTTGTGAACGGTTGGTGAGGAAGTCAAATATCCAGTGACACAGGGTGGTGTTCAGTCCTAAGGCCTTCATCTTTGTGACCAAGGTGAGAGGTACTATCGTGTTGAATGCTGAACTAAAGTCAATGAACAGCATCCTCACATAATTCCCATTCCCCTCCTCCAGGTGAGTTAAGGTGGTGTGCATAAGGTTTGAGATGGCATCCTCTGTAGACCTGTTGGCTCTGTAAGCAAATTGGAGGGGGTCGAAGGAGGTAGGGAGGGATGAGCAGATAATGTTTTTCACAAGCTTCTCAAAACACTTCATCACTGTAGACGTCAGGGCTACTGGGCGGTAGTCATTCAGACATGATGGACTTTTGTTTTTCGGTACTGGAACAATAACAGACTGCTTGAGGCAAGTAGGAACTGTCTCTTGAGCCAATGATGTGTTAAAGATATAAGTGAACACAGGAGCTAACTGAGCAGCGCAGGATTTCAAAACCCTGTTAGAAATTCCATCCGGTCCAGTAGCTTTTCTACAATTAACCCTCCTAAAGGCATTGCTCACATCGACCTCAGAGACACAGAAAGGTGCATCCTCATTTGCTTCACATGCTGCAGCTAGTCCAATATAGTCTGTGTTTTTCATGTCAAAGCGAGCATTAAAAGCATTAAGTTCATCAGGGAGGGCTTTACTCACATTCATCATATGAGGGGACTTTCTTTCAAAGCCAGTGATGGTTCGGAGTCCTTTCCACACTCGTGCTGGATCACCCTCCAAGAAATCAGCTTCAACTCTGTCTCTATAGCGCCGCTTAGCATCTTTAATAGCTCTACGTAAACTATAAGATACTGCTTTGTAATCCGTCATATCCCCTGAAATAAGCCCAGCATTATAAGTCATGGTGCGTGTCTTTAATGCCGTTCTCACTTCTCTATCCACCCATGGCTTCTGGTTAGGGAAGCTTCGGATCTTTACAGTTGGGATGATGGAATACCTGTGCTTTGCGCAGCCTAAGTAAATAGCAGACGCCGGACATAATTTAGGATTTACGGAAAGTATGCCATCATACGATGTTGGACGCCTGGCGATGCTCTGGCTGTCTACTGTGCCTCTGACACCGCTGCCTCATTTGGATGGTAACTCCACAGGTGAGCGCGAAGATTGGATGTCGTGGATGCGCAAGTAAACTGTTTTTTTGCTAAGTCCGCAGACAACATTCTCTTTAACGGTTACTTCACCATCTGCGGTGTACAACTCAAAGTAAAGACACCACATTTTAGATGAGTTGGGGACGTAATTGTCCGCTCAGGCTGACCATTCTGTGCGTTATCTTCAATACTATCTTCAATAATATTGAATATCTTCAATATTATTTTCAAAACAGGGTGGCTATTGAGGGCTCTGGCGCCAGTCATCATTGTGGCTATATTGGCTTGATTTGGTCATGGGCCAACGCTAGAATACGTTGAGAGCACCCGCTATGAGATGGCAAACAATAAAATAAAAAACAAACCAATCATAGACTGTAAAAATGCGCTACACTTGGCACTAAAAACCGAATAGTTTATTTATAAATTATATTTCACGTCACGTTCGAATGCATATTTGCAGCAGGACAGCAGGCAGACCGCTCTTAGTTAGAGCCGCTGTTATCCAATGAAATTAAGTTGCGCTTCAGGGCGACTTCACTCGGACTCCATGCGCGTTCCCGAGCAACTTTTTCTTCTTCTTGTTATGAGGCAAGGACTTTATGTGCATTATCGCCACCCTCTTACTGGAGGACGACTCTCTTTTTACAGAATATCCAATAAAAATCGACGTTGGTCCATGCGTCATTTCCAGCTTTGTAACTTGGCGCATGGTCAGAGCCGACTGGCGCTGGATTCGAACCCAAGTGTTCAAGATGGCGTTGACTATGAATTGGCCGGATTTACTAGCCTAGCCGCCACCATTCATTTGTATGGAGGGCGGGACTTAGTCACTCTCTCCAGTTATATATAATACCTCCATGACACAAGTAGTGCGAAGGACGGAAGATGATTAATAACTGAATAAAAAGGCCTAGCCTAAATGAATAAAGAGTAAGGCAAAACAAATAGCCTAGTAGCCTAATGAAACATAGACCTATGGATTGATGCAGTAGCCTACCTTTGCAACATTATTAAATTAATCTGTCATCATATGCCTAGGCTACGTTTGCAAAGAGGAGAACATTTTAATTTGATTCACAATGAAATGTCACATTTCATTTAGGCCTACATGTTAACAATGAGTAGTTTTGGTTGTTGTTGGTGGTGTTATTGCATCCCTTTTATGAATGCAAAATTGTTCCCTCGCGATTGGAAGCTCCTGTTGCGCATACGCATTTCAAAACATCGCAACGTAAAATGCCACAAAAAAGCTGTTTATGAATAGGTCTTAGTGAGTTAGGAGTCCTCTCGACTTAAGCTGTCCCAGACTTAGGTGCTACTTTTAGGTCTAAAATGCTTCGTGAATTACTTTTTGTGAAAAAATTAGGAGTCCTAAAGTTAGGAGTGACACGCCCATTATTTTTTTGAGTTGCTCCTAAATTCGCCAGTTAGGAGCTACTTTTAGCTCTTTCTTTGTGAATACGGCCCCTGAATAAAAAGGCCTAGCCTAAATGAATCAAGGCAAAACAAATAGCCTAGTAGCCTAATGAAACGGATTGATGTAGTAGGCCTATCTTTGTAACATTAATAAATTATTCTGTTACTATGCCTACGTTTGCAAAAGAGAACATTTTAATTTGATTCACAATAATGTTACATTTAATTTACATGTTGACAATGATTAGCCTAGTTTTGGTTGTTGTTGGCGGCGTTATTGCATGTTAGTTATGCCTACAATGCAAAATTGCTTCCTCACGATTGGAAGCTCCTGTAGCTGCATAGGATTTCAAAACACGGCAAAATGCCGTTTGTGAATAGGTCTGTGAGTAAGGAGTCCTCTTGACTTCTTTTAAGCTGTCAGAGGTGGGAAGGTGGGATTTGTTGGGGGCAGGGCCGGATAAACTGGGCACAAATGTTTGATGGCCCCCCTTCCCACCAGCCAACGTGAATCGGGTGGTTAGTTAATAGGCGCTAGCAAGCGTGGGGGATGTGGGTGTTATAACGTAGGCCTACACACTTTTGCTGGAACACGATTCTATCCCCCTGACTTTTTGTCAGATTAAAATGAAAGTAAAATATGGAAATAAACGCTCCCGTAAAGAGTTGGAACCGTAGGCTATCTACCACAACGCACACACAAAGAGACACAAATAGGTCTGTTGATTTGATTGAATGGTCATCCAGCCAATCACATCAAGTTAGGGACCGTTCGTTATTTATAAACGGGGTCACCGGAGGAAAATAGGGGAGGGTCATGTCTTTTTATTCTTTGTTAAGGGGAGGGTCACCTAACTTTTTTTTGTCTAGGAGGGAGGGTCACCCATATTTTGTATTAATGAAAACAGCAAAAAATCAAAGTGGCTTGTTTGATTGTTGATTTCTGTCGCCATATAACGTTCTCTTTCGTTCCATAGCTCTCAACATTGAACAATGAAAATAAGGGAGATTTCCCGGGTTTTTCACGCAAAATACGGAAAATGTCAACATTCGTCCCCATTAACGTTGGAAGGGTTGGAGCCACAAAGTAGCCTACTTTATTCACGCCTAACAGCCTATATCCATTTGGTCAACTTTGTCCAGCCCTAAAAAGCTAAATTTAACTTTGGTTTACTTGTAGTTTACCATGTAGCCTAACTTTAAACAGTGTGCATGCTTAACATACTTGTGCTTCATTCATCCACACATCCAGCTCCTAACGTTTTGACAAGCATTTCTAATACCAATTGACCTTGTTCCTGCCCATCTCTAGCTTTGCTGTCTCCATCCTTTCTGTTTTTGTTGTTTGCAAAAAAATATATAGTAGGCCTATTTATTGGTAACCAGCAACAAGTGCAATTTGTTAATCGCTGTCATTCTCTCTCCTGCCAACACAAATGTGTTACGTTCAAGTAGCAGTGCGTAATTCTGCTTCATAAAGTTGAACAAATACATTTGGTCATATAAATAGCCAGTTTATGGTCTACAGTGTAGTTGGTAAGTTATGGTAGGCCAACTTGGAGTGAATATACGATTCTTTGTCTAGCTGAGTAGCCTGGCAGGTGCGCACGTAGGCATAGCCTACGGCCGAACACTGCAAGCGCTAATGAATCGTGTTCTCACGACAACCACGTCGTTAACTTAAATAGGCCTGGGTTAACATCACACTGAGTTCGCATTCAAGCAAGCAAAACGATGATTTGAATACATCTGTTTCACTGGAAGGGCAAGGGTAACAACAGGACAACACAGAGACAGGCCAGAATGCAGGACTAATGTTATGAGAGTATTACAGTAGGGCCTAATATGGGATATTCTACGGGAAAATATTAAAACGGCAAGACAGCGGGGAAACGTTAAAATGATAAACCCGGAAAAAGTTGGCATGTTAGGTATTTTTCGGTCCCTGTGATTATTTGTGAAATTGTGCAAACGGCCTTTTCAAGTCATTTGAGAAGGAAGGAGTGTAAGCTCCCAAATTGACGCTCGTCTGAGAAATTGAGTTTTGGATAATGTTCAGCTTCGGCAGCTTTACAATGACTGAGGAAGCCTAGAGACGAGTCCATAGCAACAAGTTCATTGAATTTGTTATTACCCAGTGTGCTTTGTTGAATGGTCTCAATGCTTTATTGTTTTATTTCATGTGAATACTTACTAGAGGAGCAACTTTTCTCGTTAGGCTAATGCAGTAGCAGGAAGTGTGCATTTAGTTTCCATGCTTATTGTGTTTCCACAAGAATGTTAGTGAGTAAATCTACTGAAATGGCCACCATCTTGGTGAAGTGTGATGTGTAAGATCAGAAAGCAGAGGTTGGTTTAATGGCGGTAGCGTAAATTGACGTGTTTTCATAGCGCGTATGAGCGTGGGCGGAAGACATCGATAATTAGCCAGGGAGGGTCATGTCATATTTGAAAATGCTGCTGGAGGGTCGTTGGAAATTACATAGCAGACAGGGGAGGGTCATGCTACTTTTGATCGAAGCACTCAAAATTCCTCCGGTGATCCCGTTTATAAATAGCGAACGGTCCCTTAGCCATGAAGAACCAGAGCCGCTCTGATCAAATTCAAAGTGTGCATCTTTCTGACTGACAGTTTTTGTCACACTGTATAAATGCAGAGAGTCAAAGTGAATACGGGGGTGCGCGCACCAATGCACTTGTTTGTGCAGAAAGACCTTTGGCTACTATTCTCAGAGCATTATGCTTTCTCTGTGACTATGGGCCTCCTCAACAATTAACCTAGGCTACTGGTCCACGTAGCCGCGAAATTAAGTTATGCCCGGTGCTTCACACGTCTGATCTGATTTCACTGTCAATGTGTGTCGTAGTGCTACATCTACTGGAGATCTTAATGTCTTACGATCGCGTTCCATTTAGAACATCTTATTTTGATCTTACAAAGTCAAGACACATTTGAGTTCTACATCTGAGAACTAAGATTTCCAGCATGTAGAACTCATATAGATAGGTAGATCATGTAGGCCTACATGTCACATGAGCCACACATACAGTATGAGGGGCGCTGTTTCTTCTGTCTTAAACTGCATTAAAATGGTGTGTTTAGCAATCAGAATTTCAATTTTTTTCGGGGTAGAAACTGCCGGACACCAATATAGTCCGCACCCCTCTCAGAAAATACTTACAACGTCCCTGTAGAGAGTTATTTATAATTTGGCAAGATTGTTTCATTTTCCTATCCCACAACCCCCACACTTTTAAAAAGCTTGATACGCCCCTGAGTTAATAGGCCTATCGTGAAGATTTTTCCTGCTATCTAAGGCACGAGCGCATCTGTGAGGCCAAGCCTCACCAAGTAGCTCGTTTGTTTACAACTAACATTCCATTTAATTAAACTGCTTTATAGGCTATGCCGAAATAGTTTTCAACATTTTGAATATTAGTGTCGGGTGAATTGAAATGTTCTCAAAGTAGCCTTATGGCTGAAAGCTGTTTGGGATCCCCCCCGTCAAGCAATATAACCATACAAACGCGCTTCCTGCACTCATTGTTTCAAAAGGAGTAATTTTGGCTTTGTCAGAACTGAAGAGCTGTGGACGGCACGGCACGGTATGCCCAATGAAAATAAATTAACGCAACGCAACACAACACAGACTCCGCTTCTCTCGCGTCAGTCACTGACATGAACGAAACACAGAACCTGCTTCTCTCACGGCAGTCACTGACAGCAACCTAGAATAAATGCATGGGGAAAAACACTTCCCCATGACAAAGACATCGTAAAACACTGAAAGTTAATATTTTGTCACTAGAAACATACATCTGTCCTTTGACAAATGTATTATGTTCCAATAGCTATGCGTAATTCTGCTTCATAAAGTTGAACAAATACATTTGCTTATTTCACAGAAAAATATAAATAGCCAGTTATGGTCTACAGTGCAGAGTTGGTAAGTTATGGTAGGCCAACTTGCAGTGAACATACAAACAGGGGAAATTCTTTCTCTTGTAGCTGAGTAGCCTCAGGTGCGCACGTAGACATAAGGCCGAACATGCAAGCGCCAATGAATCGTGCTCTCACGACAATCACGCCGTTAAACTTAGGTTAACATCACTCTAAGTTAGCCTTTAAGCAAGGAAAACGATGATTTGAAGACATCTGTTTCGTTGGAAGGGCAAGGGGTAGCAACAGGGCAACACAGAGACAGGTCCGATGGCAGGGCTGTTATGAGAGTATTAAAATATGGGATATTCTTCGGGAAGACATTAAAACGGCAAGACAGCGGGGGAAAGTTAAAATACGTGATAAACACGGAAAAAGTTGGCATGCATTGTTTCGGTCCCCGTGCACAGGGATTATTTGTCATATTATTAATCACATATGATTATTTGTGAAATTGTGCAAACAGGCGCAACACATTTGAAAAGGAAGGACTGGTAGCATGCAAGCTCACGGGAAAGATGGATTTAAGAACGTTATCATGGTGTGTGGCTGTGGCGCGGGCGGAAGACAGCGACAATTGGCAGGGGAGGGTCATGTCTTTTTTAACAATTCTGTCGGAGGGTCATTGAACAATTTCTAGCAGGCAAGAGAGGGTCATGCAACTTGCAACTGAAGCACTCAAAATTCCTCCGGTGGCCCCTTCAATAAATAACGAACAGTCCCTAGATTGCTGCTGAGCTATATGTCTTGGTTCATGTCTGTTAACAACTCATTGCCGTCAAACGCATAGCCTCTCTCACGGTTGCATCCATTACAAACAAACATGCAATGTGAACGTCTGGGATTGGGGAGAGCACTAAATGCTCTACTGAATAAGCACGAAGTCAAACCTTTAAATGAAAAACACTCTTTAATAATCCAAAAAATAAATAAATAAACCGCTAATGAAGTAAACTTGCACCATCAAAAATCGTTTATCGCCTGTAGGCTAACTCTGTGATAACAGGACATAACAGCAGTCCCGGCGGCATGGGGGGACTTTGGGGGGCCAGGCCCGTCCTGGAAGTCATCTGTGCCCGCCCTGGACGAGTTTTGGTTGCTCCAACGAACCCTAATCCCATAGATTGATTTTGAACACTTATTAAATGTAGGCCTAGCCTATACGTTTGTCAGTCTAGCAAGTAGCAAATAAAACTGGTAAAATCTGTATTATTCCGTAGCTAATCAATCAGGAACATTAGGTAAGCCCATCACCTAAATGGAGAGGAGGTTACGTGGCGCAGTCTACTTCACTTCTGCACTAACCCCTGTCATCCGATGACAAATATAGTTTTTCGGCTCGCAGGTAGGCTATATCTCATATCGTAGTTAGTAGAAGTATGCCTAGTAGTTTCTGGGTTTGTTTGATAGCGTTAACCTTTACAGTTTTTTTCTTCTGACCTAGTCGGAGAACAGGGAGCTTACCACTCCAGGGCCGAAGTTATCCGTAACTTCGGGGCTAACTCCCTAACACTCTATCTGAAAGTGGTTAGCAAATGAACGAGGATTTTGGTTTTATCTGCGGATTTATTTTTGCTTTTTTTTTTTTATATGACTAGCTCCAGTCTCAACTGCACCATTTTACAACAATTGGATCTACATTTTCATATTGGAATGTTTTGTCAAGTGTAAGCTTAAACTACCGTGATCAATTTAAGTTCCAGTGCCCCCCCTGGAAAGGTGTAATGCCCGTCCGTGAATTTGTGTCTGCCGCCGGGTCTGCGTAACAGGAAGGCATTTGGCTGAGCAACGGAGGTTAATATGCTCTATATTTTGTCCAAATTATGTCTGTCTATCATCGTTGCACTCGGAGAAAACCAGAATGTTTAATTTGTCCTGCGTTTCTTCTACGGCTGCAAACGGGATTGACTCGCAGTTAACCAAATATTTCTTTATTAGGGCAGGGCAGGCATATTTCTGGCTATTAAATTATTTCTAAACCAGTCTGCTAAAGTCTGTAGTGAAGTCTGTGTAGGGTTTTCCAGGCTCCATTTCTTTTTACGAGACACCCTGCTCATTTGAGCCATCTACCGGTTGTTTGGGTTGTTGCAGCGTCTCACTGGAAAAATACAAATTAAAGTCGCGTGATACCGCGTGATCCCACTCGCGGAACGCGAGTGAAGCTGGCCAAGTCGAAGCACTGCCCACTGTATCATCCAAATCTGCAAATTTGACCTCAGCGAAAGAACCAATCACAGAACAAAAGGGGGACAGCAAGACAATGACGACACACCGAAGCGGTTATAAGCTACGTACAGACACATTTGATAGACATTTGTAGCGCACAATAAACGGCCCTGGGCATTCGTAAACCAAGTTTCAAATACGAGAAAATGAACATGTAGTTCCCAGGTCTGACGTTAGCCAGGCTATAAGCAAAGTCCTTTTAGGCAAGTCCCTCCACTCGGCGGCCATATACCAACGTTTTATGGGCACTCATCGGGCACAGTCTTTGGGTCGAACTGTGCGTGCGCAAGGCTTCACGACACCAATCTTGCTCCAGCGGCGAGATCACAACACATGATTGGCACGATGTCTTCACAACACACCATATGATTGGCTCAATGTATTCACATCACACCACATGATTGGCTCAATGTATTCACATGTCGACGTTTTGCCGAGGAAGGGGTGGGATATGTGTAGACAACGGCCATATTGGCGTGGCAAACTAGCCCCATGCATTTCTATGGAGTATTTTTTGAGTGCTGTGTCTCCACATTAGAAAGTCTCTGCTATAAGTCCTCTCAATGTGTTAAACTTGCCAACTGCAGCTTAAGTGATCCAATTGGCCAATCATAGTGTCCTCTGATATCCTATGAAGCCTTGCGTCAAAAGTAGGAGCAACTTGTGCTTCCAAGTTTAACAAATGAGATGTGTTTTGGGAGGCTTTTTTAAAGTTTAAGTTCTTCAGACATATTCTTTTTAATTCGTTGTCGTTTGGGAGGCGGTAGAAACTCTACCATCATTGGCTAGAACACTCAAATTCAGTAACAATATATTAAAAAAGACATATTAGGTCACTGAATTAGTTTAGTCCAGTTATATGTACAACCACAAACAGCACATGTTATCTCTGAGATCCGTAGTGACATCTCTCATGAAGGTTTGCGACTTCACACAAAAAAAGTACAGAAAAAGTCACATCTCATATTCATTTATAGGGAGAGTTAATGGGTATTTGTCAGGGTGGGCTTGCAAGGTAGTGTGGTGATTTTATTAAGGCATCAGGCTTGAATGTATTGGTTTATCAGAAATGATTCCATTTATCATAAGAATGTTGTTTGTGCAACTGTTATGCGACATTTACTGGAAGTCATGGGACTGGACTGTCAGAGACGAAGAGTGAAAGTAAACAAGACAGGGCCTGGGAGAGAAAGGTACTTACCAGAAGGGCATAAATAGAAGGAGCTAGCAGAAGAGGAGATGCAGGGACTTTCCAGAAAAAGGAAGTGAAACCAAAGTTGAAGTGACATATAGAACCAAACAAAACATACCCTGCCTGGCAACAGCTTACACATAGAACCTGGCTACATGTATTCTGCCTAGCAACACACATTTTTTAATGTGCAATTGAGAAGGGTTTTCCACCAATATCTCAGGTCCTAAAACATTCTGATTGGCTAGAAGGGGCCTGGTGACGTTCCTGGTGATAGGAACGCCTCCCAGGCCCCCAGGAGCATAAAAGACAGAGCTTAGACACACTCAGATCAGATCTCACCGGGGTAGCAGCTGCAACTCATCACTCTATTGCCTGACGGTCCGGTCCTGACGTTGTTTGGATTGTACTCTCACTGCAATACGGTGAATAAAGGATCAACATTCTTCAACATCTCTCGTCTTGGTGTTCTCCTGCGGGTCTTTGACATCAGAGTGCTAATTGGCTTGGAGGTTCGGGAAGTGGTCGATTTTCCACGACAGATCTGGAGGTTCTACCGAGATTTGAAAGGATTCAACAAGGGAAGCAGTTCCGTCCCAGGTGAAGCAGACTTAAGCAGTACAGCGTTCCAGGGCCCAAGGTAAGCGTTTTGCTTATTATTAGGGAAGGCTGTACTGTGGGAGTCGGTGGGTAGGCCGGAAAGGGGTGCTTTCCTGGGTCCTCAAAAGAATAGTGGAGACACAGGACAGAGATTGGGTTGTACTGTTGATCTTAAAAGCATTTTGTGATTTTGAAAACTGGTTAAAAGTAGTTTTCAAGGAGAAAACTGAGTTAAATGGCCATAAATCTGCACGATCATCGCCACCATCATCCCCCACCAGGACGATGCTCCCAGAATACCTTCTGGGAAATGCAGAGCCATATGAAGAAAAAGGATGGGCTGAAGAGGGAGATACTGTGAGGGGAATGGAGAACGAGGTGGTGAGTGACTGGCACGTAGCCAGACAAGGGCATTGGCAAACGAGTGAATTTCCCACAAACGGCCCCCAGGGGCCGGAGGGAGAGAGCAACAGGGCGGATGCGGGGGCGGCCCGAGAACCGAAGGAAGCGAACCCCGACACTCCTCAGACCAGGAGAGAGAACAAACCCTTGAAGAAGAGGAGACAGAGAGAGAGGTATACAGACCTGTGGTACCACCTGAAGGCGGCCATGGAAAGATGGAAAAGGGTCACAGGGGAGAAGGAGAAAGAAGCCCAAGATAAAGAGGCTCCAAAAGCCCTGGCCTGGATAAGGTCCCAGGTGGACGAAGAGCCTGTGATAGAGGGGTGCCGAGAGTTATGGCAACAGCTCATGAAATATATCAGGAATGCAGGGAAGAGATAGAAGCCACCAGACAAACAGAAGAGAGGTACAAAAACAGAAAAAGAGAGGAACAAGAGATGGAAGAATGGTATGAAAAGAGAATGATGAAAGCAGAACAACGCCTGAAAAAATTGAAGGCCGTCAGAAGAGTTGGAACGGAAGAAGAACGCCTGGCCGATGAAGTCGTGGAAGAGTTAGGAGAAATGGAGAAATGGATGAAGAAAGGAATAAGTCCAGGAAGCATGCCAGGACACATCCAGTACAGAGAGGCCTACGAGAGATGTGTCGAGCATGCGCGGATCTACGGGGTGGCAAAGGGTGGCAACTGCCACCCCTGGGACACAGTCTTGCCACCCCTGTTGCCACCCCATTTATAAATCAGATAATATTTTTTATTATATTTAGTATATTTTATGTTCATACATGTTGGACTGTGAGAAGGTGTGAAACCCGCACCAAACTCCTCTCAAACAGAAATCGCCGATTTAGAATCCCCCGCCCCCTCACAACGGTTTCACCCATCACCATCAGCGCACTGAGGGCCAGATGTACTAACGCTTTTGCGCCCATTTCAGGCGTATTTGTTTCGCAATGTGCGTGTAAAATCATTGCGAGGTATGTACAAACAGGCCGCAATGATGTAAAAGCGCAAACTGCCTGTCCCGGGAGCTGAAAGTGGCAGATTGCGATTGTCATGTCATGCATATGCATTCCTGGGAGGATCCAGGGGAAAGTGGGAGTTTAGCGTAAAAAGATGGGAGGGGAAGAGTAAAGAGCGCCTAGTTATGTATTCCGCGGTATGTACAAAGACTGCTCCTGAAAGCGCACGTCTATTCTGCGCCTAAATACTTCCGCCTTGTAAAAGCAGGTGTTAATCCACATTGCAGTTCAATGCGTCAATAAGAGAACCACTTTCGTTGGCCTTTCGCATGTCTTACTTTCACTTTCACGTCATTCACTTAAACTTTCTTACTTGCTAGATTTGACCAATCTTCCATAGCCTACGTGCACAAGTAGTTTAAGTAGAACTACTGATCTTCATTATCTCCCTGCTTGTTGATATCTTATCATGTATGGTATTATTTCATGATCGCTAAACGTTTGATTCTTTTTAATGTTGTCATCAGTTAACTTCATTCAACTGCGCTTGTAGGCGCTGCCATTCAGTTCGTAAATTGCGTTTATGGGCGGAGAAGGGCAGAGAAAGGCGCAGTTTACACTAAGGATTGAACGATTGATAAATACGACGGAAACTTGGGTCTGACAGCGCTCGCAATCTGCGGTGTGTCCATGGCGCTGATAACGCTACGTTCGCAAATGTACATACATCTGGCCCTGAGCGCAGTGACCCCCGCAAAATATCACCATTGGCAGCAGATTGCACAGTGCATGCAACTATGTGTCAACTGTCTGTAGGCCTACAACAAAGTGGTAAGTTTGACCACCAAGTCCATAATCAGACCCATAGTCAGTCCATAAATCAGTTAACCCGGCAACAACCTCACTGTTAGTCTACATCATTTACATCCGCAAGACTTTGTCTCATCGAATTTTTCGATGATGGTCAGGTCAGATAATAAGGGCATGCTCATGCGTAGCTTAACGTTTAACGTTTAAAGTCTATTTGTGTGTGTCGCTAGTTTATAACCTTTCATTGTAAATACTGCTGTCAATGTCAATTAATACAAGTGATAATTCAACACGGGTTCTCAAAATTGTCATGCATCCACTTTCCCAGCTCGACATGTCTAGAATATCTAATCGGCGGTTGGGCTTTTCTTTTTCCTTTTTTTTCATATATGGTGTAAATCAATCTACACAAGTAAAGTAGGCCTACAGTTACATGACTGAAATTCTACTCAATCACAATAAGTAAAAGTAGCCTACTATTTTCAAACAAACCCTACTCAGAGTAGGCTATAGACTAGACGTTTGATGATGTCAAAGCACATCACATATGAAGCTTTGTGCGTGAGATGTAATTGCTTAGATTCCAGTTAAATCTTCCAGTTTCATTGGGTGATAGATTTCAATCATTTGCTGGTAGATGAACCAACAAGCTGAGGCCAGCATAGGAGTTTGTATCCTCAAGAAATTAACATGTTGCTTGTTCACTCGTGTTTGAGGTCGTTTCTTAATAGGATATTTATAAAGGTACTTTAATACAGTATATGTACTTCATTATTCACCACTTTGTGAGTGAGTGAGTAGCCTAAATTGTGAATGGCAAAACATAACATTTGGCACTAAAGATCAGGGACTGAGGGGGACCGATTTCCATTTAGGTTCGTTCTGAGCAAAAACATTATTTGATATCATAATATTATAATACCTATATAATATTAGGTCTTAAAAATAATAGCCTAACTTAAAGGCACAGAAAATGTCCTTGCTTTAAGCCTTGTATGGTGCTACCAACTGCATGACAGGCCTATAAATATTTGCCTAGTGTCTCTGGTATCTTATTTCACGAGTGCATGAAAATGCAAAAATGGCTGCTGAATGAAATATTGTTGAATATTGTCTAAAATATAATCTAAGTAAAAAGATGGAGGTCAGATAGAGAAAAAAGCTGGCGGGGAGCCATAATTGATGACAGCTTACAGTTGGAATGGCCGAACAGTTAAATAGTTTAAATAGTTAAATTATTTTATAGCAAATTATTGAATTGAGGACTGATTTTGAAGTTGAAGTTGTTGGCAGAGGAAACAGTTGGCGGGAGTCATAGTTGATGACAACTGACAGTTTGAAAGGCTGAACAGTTAAATAGTTGGATAGTTAAAATTGTTAAATTATTTAAAATGGAATTATTGTAGTGAGGAGTTTTACTTTGAAACAGTTGTGGGTAGAGGAAACAGTTGACGGGAGTCAAAGTTGATGACAACTGACTGTTGCTAGAGTAGTTATGGCGGTTGCTATGCTGGTTGCTAAGTTAATGTTGGTTGCTAGGTATTAACTGTGAATGTGGTTGCTAGGCTGTTGCTAGGGTACTTGAAGTCGTTTCTAGGTTGTTGCTAGGGTCCATGGTAGCTACTATCAGAAATAAAGGAGTTACTACAGTGGTTTGCTAGTATAATCATGTTGGTTGCTATGGAAACTGACATAGATGCTTAATTTCAATGGTTGCTAAATTGGTTGCTAGGTAGGTGGTGGTTTAATATAGTAGGCTAGAGGCATAGTTGATGATAACTGACAGTTGGAATAGTTGAAAAGTTAAATAGTTGGATAGTTTAAATGGTCAAATTATTTAATAGGGAATTATTGTAGTGGAGACTTTTATTTTGAAACAGTTGTGGGCAGAGGAAGCAGTTAAACAGGATCTGTAGTCTTAATAGAGCCAGATTGTATGCTTAAAGCCTGAGACAGACAGTTGCTGGAGTTGGCCGGAACACTTGGCATAGGATTCTAAGTGCCCTACTGTGATGTCATAATCGCCAATGTTAAGTCTATGGGGAAATTTTTAGTAGTTTTTAATTAATAGTTCAAAAAGTATAAATGTTACAAAGTTGAAAAATAGCTGAAGTCACCTAAGTAAGACCTACGCAACACAGTTTAAACGAAGTTTCTACGTCAAACGGTTGAAGCTGAATTGAACGCACAAATACGTAGAAGAAAAATTAGAAGAAAAAATCGGATAACAGTAGAGTGCATTTTCATGCCCTCTAATTAGATACCCATACCCAGTACTTAGTTATTGTCCACCAGTGTGTGTGTTTGCATGTTTATTAGTGAGGTGGTAGATAATTACATTCTTGTTATGTACATTTTAAATTGTTGTATTATAATAAATCCAAAAAGAATGTTTTGACTAAGAAGGTACTGACTTGACTGAGTCTTTATTGAATCAGATGGAAATGTTTTGACAGTCACAGTCATGGTTATCATTGCAACAATTCTGCATTAGAATCTTGTTTCAATTCCGCTCATTTTGTATGACTAAATTTGTCCATATTCCCTCAAAACTCACTAAAAGACATCATTTGAGGGGTCATGTTTTAAAAATACCCCCCAAATCATCAGAATCTTGTTTCAATCCATATAACCTAAATCTATTGATGGCTTATTTTATAAATGTATCCATATTCCCTCAAAACTAACTAGAAGAAATCATTTGAGGGGTCATTTTTTAAAAGAATTCTCTGGGGGAACATACCTCCAAACCCCCCTAGAATTGCTTTTTGACACTATATAATTTAAGTACAGACTACACAGACTGTATAGTGATTACACAGAGAAAGAAATTCACATATTAAGACCCACATCATCCAAAAAGCCAGCTACATCTCCGATTTGCCTCCCACCTCGTGTAATGTAATGTAGACAAAACATATTCAATGAAATCCGTAGAATTTTAAGTTTTGAATAATGTCCATGGCCCCCCTCCTGGAACCTCATGCCACCCCTTCGCCACCCCAGGAAAAAATCTCTAGATCCGCCCCTGGTGTCGAGAGCCTGAAAAGAGAAATGACGGAGGTCCTGAAAAGGATGCAGGTCATAGTGGACCAAGAAAAAAAGGAAAGAAAGGAGGAACGTCAAGAACTCCGACGGAAGTCCAAAGAAAAGGGGCCCTGCCAACTGACCTTCAGACTGACTCGCAATCCGGAAACCGTGCCAGAGGCGGAAGAAGACTCAGACGGGGCAGATAGCCAAGTTGACCCGGAAGAAGGCTGGGAGCTGGCGGAAGATGAAGAGAGGGAGCTGGAGGTTATGGAACAGTACCTCACTGAGCAAGCCCTGAGGGAACTGCCTGGGGTCGCGAAAGAGGTAGACCCCTCGCTGTGTCTCGCCTGTGGAGGAAGATACAAAGGAAAGAGGGGTGTGGAGACCCACCAACGACAAAAGCCGGAGGGCCGAGCACAGGCCGGCATGCATCCAATGATGATCCCACCCAGCGTGCTCGCCACGGGACTGTTTGGAATCAGCAGGATGAAGAAAGGAGTTGAGAAGGGCCTGGACGAGATCAGAAAAGGAGTGCGGAAGGGACTCAACGAGATTGAAGGAGGAGTCAAGAAGGGCCTGAAAGAGAACAAAAAGGAGCTGGAGAGGGCACGGAAAGAAAAAGAAAGAAAGGAAGAATCAGATGAGGAAGAGACAGTGGTAATACAAGGATACAAGGATACAAGGATACAAGGAAGTTTATTGTCACATGCATATAGTTACTGGAAGTAAGAAATGCAGTGAAATTATGTCTGGTGTCAGCCTATTTGTGCATTAATGGGGGGGGTAAAAAGTGCAGTAGAAGAGGGGTTTAGTAGATTAAGTGGCAAGGGCTGCATAAAAAAGGTGGGGGAGGATTGGGATTGGGTGGGGGGCACCAACAAGGAGCACCCAAGAGCAACAGGGGCAAGGAAAAACTCCCTTACCAAGGAAGAAACCTTGGGCAGATCCACGGCTCAAGGGGCTAACCCAACTGCCAGGGGTCTTGGTGTGTGTGTTGGGGGGATGACAGGGGAGATGGGATAGTGTGCTGTGTATGTGGGGAGAGGGCAGTGTGCAATATGTGTGTTGGAGAAGCTTCCTCATGAGACAATGTGCTGTGTATTGAGGGGGGGGGGGCAGTGTGCTGTAAGTATGTTGGGGATGTGTGTTGGAGAAGCTTCCTGATGAAATAATGTGCTGTGTATGTAGGGGGGGGGGGCAGGGACTTACTATTGCAAGCAGAGTACTGTATGTAATGTATGTGAGTGATGACAGTGAAGATGTGTGTGTGGGCGGGAGGGGAGTGGAGCAGTGACTGTGTGTGTGTGTGTGTGTGTGTAGTGTGTAGGTGGGTAGGTGGGGGCAGTGTGCTGTAAGTATGTAGAGGATGTGTGTTGGAGAAGATCCTGAAGACAATGTGCTGTGTATGGGGGGGGGGGGGGGGGGGCAGTGTGCAGCAAGTATGTAGAGGAGGCTTACTGTAGCAAGCAGTGTGCTGTATGTATGTGAAGTGATGACAGTGATGATGTAAGTGTGTGTGTTGGGGGGGGGGGGGGGGGGTCGGGGACTTACTATTGCAAGCAGAGTACTGTATGTAATGTATGTGAGTGATGACAGTGAAGATGTGTGTGTGGGCGGGAGTGGAGCAGTGACTGTGTGTGTGTGTGTGTAGTGTGTGTGTAGTGTGCTGTAAGTATGTAGAGGATGTGTGTTGGAGAAGATCCTGAAGACAATGTGCTGTGTATGTGGGGGGGGGGGGGGGGCAGTGTGCAGCAAGTATGTAGAGGAGTGCTGTATGTATGTGAAGTGATGACAGTGATGATGTAAGTGTGTGTGTTGGGGATGGGGGTGGGGTGGGGTGGGGGGTGGGGGGGGAAGAAAGGCTAGGCAATCAAGGACATGGGTAGATGGAGGAGAAATCAAAAATAATAAATAAAAAGTGTGCAAAAGTTGGAGAAAGTCAGATATGTGTGTGTGTGTGTGTGTGTGTGTGTGTGTGTGTGTGTTTTGACGTGTGATGAAATAAGAAAATAAATAAAAGGTCTGTAGCATAGGGAGAGGGATGTAAAAGTGTAAAAGTGCTAAAAGTCTTGTAGGTGTGTGTGGGTGTGTGTGTGTGTGGGGGGGGGGGGGGGTCATGAGTGCTGAGGAGTGAATGAGTGCAAAGTCAGTATAGTGTGAGTTCAGAGTTGGGAAATGTTTGAGAGTGCTGAGGAGTGAATGTGTGCAAAGTCAGTATGGCCCCATTGATAACAAAGAACAGACAGACAGAGGCTGGCACAGAAGCTGCACTGGAAAAAGAGAACTTGGAAGACCTGATGAACCCCAGCCGAGATGCCTTGTGCTTCGACGGCGTCCGAAACAGAGTATGGAAGGCCTTAAGGGCAGCATACACCAACCAGTACAGCCCCTCAGCTGTCTGGATAGAAAAACTAAAGGACAGCGATAATCCCGCGGCCTTCATGGAGAAAGCAACACAGGAATGGACGATAAGGATGGAACAAAGGCCAGAAGACTCAGGTCCCCTTACCATGCAGTTCAGGAAAGCGGTTATGGATGCACTACCCAGAGAAGTAAGGACACAGTTGGAAAATGACTGGCGCCTGGCAGTCATGACTAAAGAAGAATTTAGGTTGGCAGTGTTACACTATGTGACGCTGTACAGGCAAGGAAAAGACAAGGAGGAGCAACAGGAAAAGGAGGCTACAAGAAAGCTAACCCATGTGCAGCTCCAGGAGGCAAAGGGGGCAAAGAAGGCAGCCACCCAAGCTCCAGTGATGCCCACTACAGCCCCTGCCCCACAGTCACAGCAACCGGTGATGAAACAACCTAAGGTGCAACAGCCAGTGATGATGCAGCCACAACCTGTGCAGCCCATGATGCAGACATGGCAACAAGCGCCATATGGACCCCCACAACAACAGCAGCAGAGACAACAATGGCACCAGCCAAGAGGTAGAGGAGGATTCCGCCAAGGTAGAGGAGGACAAGGCAGAGGAGGCTACGGAAGAGGACAATACCAGGGTCAGCAGAATCAAGGAAACAACATTCAATGTTGGATGTGTGGAGGAACGGGACACATCTCCAGGGATTGCCCGACAAAAGCCAGAGGCCAGAACAACCAAGGAGGACAGGCAAATCAAGGACAAATGCAAGGGGGAAATTATGCTCCCCAACAAGGGGGAGCCCCTTACGGGGGAAACTGGAATTGACGAGGCCCAGGAAACCCAGGGGAGGGTCAGTTCCCCGCCCTGACAGGGGGAGCTGACGCAGAACCAATGCTGCAGGTTCTAATAGAGGGATGTTCTTCAAATAAGCAGCCTTCATGCCCGTTTAAGGACTCCGAGATGCCCTTTTCACTGTACGATAAAATTCGACCAAACGCCAAACAAGGAGAGAGAGGAGAAATGGAATAAGGAAATGAGCAAGTGGGGACGCATCCTACTTGACATACGTGCACTAGTAGTGGCCAGAGAAGGAGAGGCCGCCGAAGTGAAATTTGTGGAAGGATGGGGCTTAGGTGTGATCTTCAACATGCCTGGAACAATGCCATACATCACCCTGAGAGTAGCCAGAGGTCACAGGGCAAGAGAAATGGGCCTAGTGATGCTCGAGGCCAAGTGCATCAAATGGAAAGACACAGGGAATGACCGACTCCAAACGGCCATAAGCTGTGAAGGAGAGCCAATGTTCAGGATAAAGTTGGACAACCCGGTCACCGTGTGGGGAGTCCCACAAGTGATCGAGATCATGGATACAGAACCACAGGAGAAGGAGGAGATACCCTATGCTAAAGGATGTCCATATGGGAATCAATTCTGTCTATCGTTTGTTCCCAGGAGCGGGGCGCCGCTGCTGGGACAAAACGAGACATGTGCCGTTCAGCAAAGAAGACGCGGAATGGAGCACATACATTCGACATCTGTCATGGTTCCCTCAAGAAGAGGGCGGCACAACCAGCAATACATCCCCCGGAAGGGTATCAGGGCAGACAAATGGCCTCGGAGGAGGTCCATAACACCCTACGTTGAGGGATGCCCCTATGGCAACCCATACTGCATGCATGGCCTGCTGGAAGGGATAGGATATCGATGCTGGGTTAAGAAGAACCATGTGCCCCTCAACAAATCTGACCCAGATTGGGAAGAATACAAGAGGTACTACATAGACAACGAGCGAGACGGACGAGAAGACAGGGAGGCCGGGACCGGCACCCTGGAGAATGATGATGCTGCAGGAGGCGACAGAAACAGGCGCCGAACGGACAGAGATAATATTGAGACAAGTACCACCTGTGGTATGGTCACAAGGAGATGGTGACATAGGACTGGTCAAGTCAGCGAGCCCTGTGGAGTTCAGACTGAAACCAGGAGCGACGCTGCCTTTCCAGCCACAGTACCCCATTTCAGCAGAGGCAGCTGAAGGGATAAGAGGGACAATTGAAGACCTCCTGGGAGCAGGAGTCTTAGAGGAGGTCCCAAGCGCGAGGTGCAACACACCCATATTTCCTGTACTGAAGGCAGACGGAGTGCGATGGAAAATGGTCCAGGACCTCAGACCCGTTAATGAACGCATTGAGGACTATCCAGCGGACGTCCCACATGCTAACGTACTGATGACCAACATCCCGGCGAGCGCAATGATGTTCTCCGCCATTGATCTGGTTCAAGCATTCTTTACAATACGAGTGGCCCCCGCAAGTAGGGAGTTCTTTGCATTCAAATATCAAGGCAAGACGTTCCAGTACACAAGGCTCCCACAAGGGTTCAAACACTCACCACACATTTTTAACCAGGCGCTCAAGGAGGACCTAAAACACATTGTGTGCCAGAGCACGATTCTGCAATATGTTGACGATGTCTTGGTATACTCACCAGACAAGGAGACGTGTGAAAAGGATACAGTCCACGTTGCTGACTGTTCTGGCCGAAGGGGGGTACAATTTTATAATTATATAAGTTGGAAACTTTCCATGGGAATTAACGGGAATATACAGAAATGAACGGGAATTAATGGGAATAAACTGGGATTTTTTTAATATGGCAAGTTAGTCTATAACAGGGAACTTAAATGTAGTGGACAAAACCCCATCTTGCAGCATAATATTAGTTAAAACAACCTGATTTAATGTAATTTCAGTCAAATTTCTACCATGCACATACGTCAATCCCATGCACACAGCAATCAGCATAGGCTACTAGACATAAAGGAAACCTATGGTGCGTTCATGTGCATGGGGAAAATCAATTCCCAGTGAAAATGTCATCTCATGTATTCCCACAAATTGGTGTGAAACTGGGCGAAGTTTGCAGAGTTGCCCAGTTATGGGCTTGTCGTCACTTTTGTCCTCATTCAAATGGGTGTATGTCATTTTGCATAAACTGTAATGGGACGATTAATCTGTCTGATTAAGCTTGACAATTTATATATAATTTACATAATCTATAAGGTTTGGTTGGGGTGGTATGTTGTGTCATTGTTTTTTTTATTTGTTTTACCATTTTCTGGGATTCTAACTGAACAAACTAATAGTCAGTCAATGTTCCAACCAATTGGATTTTGTTGTTGAGTGGCATGGTGTATCTTGGGCAGTTCAATGGTTTCTGTGTTGCTATCTTAGCACGCTAGTAAACCATAGGCAGATAATGGGATTCCTGCTAGCATGGTAGCTAGCTTTGTATGCTAAGCTAAGCGAAAATACGAACAAACAAATCATATTGCTTATTACGAAACAAAATGTTAATGTCTGTATATGAAACAGTAGGAATTACCAAAAAGTCCCAGTTAATTCCCGTAAATTCCCATAATTTCCTTTAATTTCATGAAAGTTTCCAATTTGGAATATTTCCAAAATTCCCCAGCTTAACTTCCCTTGGAAAGTTTCCGGTAAGTTTCCGGAAATTTACCGGAAATTTTCCGCCCCTTTGCAACCCTAGGTACAAAGCATCAAGGAAGAAACTACAATTTGCACAGCCCCAGGTGATCTACTTAGGTCGCCGAATCCCGCATGGGCACAAGGGCATCGCCCCAGAACACATTGAGGCAATCACCAAGGCACCAAAGCCAAACACGGTGAAGCAGATGATGTCATTCATTGGACTCATAGGTTTCAGCAGCGACTAGGTGGAGTGCTATGAGCAGAAGATAGCCCCACTACGAGCCATGATTGTGCAGGCTGGGACCAGCCACCTGAAGAACCGTCTCACATGGACAATGGACGGAAATGAGGCGTTTGAACGCATCAAAGAAGAATTGCAGCAAGCGCCTGCACTTGCACTGCCGGACTACGGAAGACCATTCTATCTGTACGTGTCGGTCAGGAAAGAAATGGGAAGAGATGCGTACATGACCGCAATTGTGGCACAGACACAGTGCCATGGACGCGGCAAACAGGCAATTGCCTACTACAGCTCAAAGCTGGACGCGGTGGCCCAGGGCTACCCACCATGCTTTCAGGGTCTTGAAGCAGTATATTCGGCCTACGTCAAAGCTTCCAACATCACCATGGGATGGCCAGTGGTGATACACACCAGTCACGCAATAGCGCAGTTGGTGGAACAAGGGAAATTCTGCGTGACGCCTCAGAGGCAGTTGAGGTATTACAATCTGTCACTCTGCCCGGATGTCACTATAAAGGCATGTGACACAGCAGGAAACCCGGCGGATCTCATCCCACTTGATTATGAGGGCGAACCACACGACTGTGTGGCTGACTCGATCGCCTTCTCCAAGCTGAGGGAAGACCTGCAGAGTGAGCCATTAGGACAAGGAGTCACCTACTTTGTGGACGGCTCTAGCCACAACTATGATAACAAGACGCATGCAGGGTTTAGCGTAGTGCAGATGACGGGCCCAGAAACTTTTGTGACAGTTATGAGGTAGCCGTGCACACAACCATGTTCAGCCCAACTAGCTGAATTGAAGGCGCTGACAGCAGCATGCTCTTTAGCGGAAGGACAGGATGCAACTGTACACACAGACAGCGCCTATGCCCACAATGTCTGCCATGTGGAAAAAGAGAGGTTTCAAGAAATCGGATGGGAGCCCAATCCAGCATCTAGAGCAGATTCAGCTGTTGTTAGCGGCCATGATGCGTCCAAAGACACTGGCAATATGCAAATGCAAAGCGCACTGTAAGGGAAAAAGATTGCACAGGCGCTGTTCATCAAGACTCGGTTCGGTTGTGTTTACCACCCGCAGAGTCAGGGGATGGTCGAAAGAGCGAATGGAACGCTGAAAAATAAAATTGCGAAGATCGTCCAAAGCGCGCACGACGATCCAAATTTACCAAACCTAAATTGGGTTGACGCGCTGCCAATCGCGCTGATGAAAATGCGTTGTGAAAAAAATCGAACCACGCATCTGACCCCGCACAAAATGGTGACGGGGCGGGCAATGCCCACACCACGGTTCAGAGGGGATCAGAAGCCCCCGCTGGAAATTCTAGAGCAGGAAGTGAGCAGTTATATTAAACAGCTTTCTCAAGTTCACAGGGCAGTTTTCAAGGAGCAGCAGAGAAGAGAGAGAAGGCGGGAGCGGAGAACCGAGCCAGGACCGATCCAAGTGGGAGACTGGGTGTACCTGAGGGTGTTTAAGATCGTGTCTCGACCCCAGGGCAGAGGGACCCTACAGAGTGGCCCAGGCTACCCCCAGGGCGGTAAGAGTGGAAGGATCAGATTTGTGGTATCACCTTAACTCTTGTTACAGGGCGGTGCCACCAGAAGGAGCGAGAGGTCCAGAGGAGTCGGAGGACAATGACGGGGACCAAAGCCCGCCAGGACCCCTGTGGGATAATTTTTATTTTTCTCATTGAATGTTTAGTATACCTTATATACGTGTAGTGAAATCTAATTGTCATCTCCTTACTCTGACCCTTGTGTTTTCTGAAACTCCTATGTTAGAATGTTTAGTTAAATTAACCCTTGTGTCAGCGAATTGTGGGTAACCC
The DNA here is from genome assembly GCF_018492685.1 of Alosa sapidissima. NCBI lineage: Eukaryota > Metazoa > Chordata > Actinopteri > Clupeiformes > Clupeidae > Alosa > Alosa sapidissima. Next base: position 7,107,018 of record NC_055961.1, on the reverse strand, counting down.
CAGGATGCGGGGTCATAAACATTTCTTATCTTTGTCAAAACACCAGATGGTTAAGTGGGGTTGTAAACATTTCTTATCTCTGTTAAAATACCAGAAGGTTAAGTGATTAATGGAGGGTGACAACTTGTGATTTTCCATGGGTGTGGGGTAAGGTATAAGAGTTGGCTTCACCCACAGATGTGTGGGCTTGTTATTTTGACATTTCATGTTTGTAACATGCTCCCGGCGTCGTGAATAAAGCTGCAGTCTCACACCAGTTGTCCTGGATTAATTTTGACCACATTAATGGCGACGAGGATGGGATTACCTATTCCTGAGGCATAGCGAGGAGGACCAACGGTGCAGGACCCAACAAAGTTGCAACTGAGGGAGATCTCTTTGTGATCTTGGGAGAAGGCCATCACCAGCACCAAACACTGCTTCGCGGCACCCAGCCTGGCCAGAGGGAATCCTCCTGTGTCTCGGATACGGTAACGACCGTATTCGGTGGTCACAGACAACGTGGTGGTGAGTCCCTGATTTTACACTTTGAGGTGGTAAAATAGGGAAGGAAGGCCTGTCCCTACCCGAGAGAGGGGTAGTGGTTGAGTGCACATTTCCTGCCAGGGATAGTGGTAGTGGCCTTGCTGCCTATGCGTAGGTAGCATTTGGTGCACATTTTCCTGCCAGTGATAGTGGTAGTGGCCTTACTGCCTATGCGTAGGTGGTAAATTGTGAGTGCACTGTTTTTGGTTATGCGCATTATATTTCCTGCCAGTGATAGTGGTAGTGGCCTTACTGCCTATGCGTAGGTAGTAAACTGAGTGCTCTGGTTTTTTTTGGTTATGCGCATTGGTAAAATAGGCCTGAGAACATTGGGTATCTGATAAGACTGTCATCACATTTTGTTGGGTTTTGCTCTGATTTTAGGCGTGAGGTAATTGGAAATAAAAATATCAAGGGGACACTGCGATGGGGAGCAGTAAGAGTAAAGCTATTAACCTTCCTAGAGGGGTAGAGACTCCTGGGTGTTTGAGGGATATGTAGAGAAAGTATGAATCTGAATGTATAGATGGGAAATTAGTAAGTATATGGAATAGGTGAACTGAAGGGCAACTTTATTCATCTGGAGTGTTGAGCATAGAAAAGCTAAATGAATGTAGGGCTATGGTAGAGAAAGATAGACCTGTGCAGAAGAGAGAGAGGCAAAGGCTATACGGAGGACATCATGGACTATGTTATGAGCCAGCTTGTTACTTGGAGTACAGCAGCTCTAAAGGAACTGAACAATTGAAAACTATGAAAGGCTTGAAGGAAGAACATGGATGTGGCTGTGGGGCTAACCAGAGGAGAAGGCCACTTAGCACGTCACTGTCACAAGGAAAATCAGAAACAGTACTGGGATCACCCATCACAGCAGCGCTCTCAAACTCCTGTCTGGTCTCAGCATGACAAAGCTGAAGAGGACAGAGAGGTCTGAACAGGAGACCCTGTGGTGACACTTCTGATTTACAACTTGAACTGTTTTCCTCAACTCATTCTGAATGCAACAGCACAGCCTACTCAGCCAACTCTCTTGCTGTTAATGGGGATATTTTTCTTTTTGAACGAGACAGGAGCAGATATTAGTATGAAAGAAAAGAAGGATAGTGTAAGTTTATGACAATGAAAAGTGCATGGTACAGGAGTATTAGATCAGTTCATATTTGAGAGAGTTCCTTACCCATGGGTAGTTAAATGTAAAGAACATGTAGTAAAACAGCATTCCTCCTCAGCAGTGTTTGCTCCGAAAATTTACTGGACTGGGACTTAATGTGTAAATTATATCTTATAATTTCACTCAAACATAATGGGGTTGGTTTAAAAGGACCATTAGCAAACAGCTTAGTATAGTATTAACATCTCCAGTCTCAGTCCAGGAAGATAAGGAAACTCCAGAGTGCTTGCATTTTGTGATGAAATCTTTTCATGACACCCCGGATCTAGAATACTTAGAAAATGGTACCAATTAGGACATACAGTTAAGACTGCTGAAATAGCCGGTGTAATTACAAGTAAAGCTACTCTGCAGATGTAGTAGACCTGTCACCTGGTCTGACATATTTGTTTGCAAACTCAATATTATTATCCCCATGTTGATTTTTATTTAGTTGAGGTGTGGTAAATGCCAAAGATTGGACGCATGTCCAACACACCTTGGGTTATGTATTATCATCACAAAATACATAATTTTTTGTGTTTAGTGTTTTTGTTAAAGTCACCCCTGTGCAGAGATCTTTTAGCAGCTTTCCCTCTCTGCACAACAGGAGGTGGTTGTGACTCAAGGTTGACTCTGAATGCAACGTGTTTCTCTGTAATTGAGATAAAAATGCATAAGTTACAATTAGAGCGGATCCATATTTTAGTTTTGATTTGCGTTTATTTTCAAAGGATAAGGTATTTTGCCACATTTGCCACAAAGATACACAGAGTCAGGGGCCGTTTCAAACAAAGCTCTGGTATCTTGCCTCTAAAAATTCATTCTGCAGTTATCAAGCCTATTATCACCTATGTCGATAATGTTTTACTAACAAGTCCGTCGAGTGAGGTGTGCCAAATTGACACTGTGGCAAAATATTAACATTTCTGGCCAGCGTGGGACTGAAAGTCTCCAAACAAAAGTTGCAACTGCCAGGAGAGAGTGAAGTATTTGGGTCATCTACTCACTCCTGGCTGCCGGGCCCTAGATGCATCTCGCATCTCAGCAATAACTGCTTGTCCCAGACCCAGGACAAAGCAGCAAATGTTGCGATTCCTAGGAATGGTTGGATACTGCCGTGCTTGGATTTTAAATTATGCAGAGAGGGCACAGCCTCTCCAAGCATGTGCAAATACATGAAAAAACTTGACTGACGAACTGACTTGGACTGACAATTGTGATAGAGTCTTTGTAGATCTGAAACAAGCATTAGTGTCAGCTCCAGCCCTGGGGTTGCCTAATTATGATCTACCATTCCAGTTGTTTGTGGGTGAAAAAGCAGGGTACATGTCGGGGGTGTTATGTCAACAACATGGGGGTCAGCACAGACCATTGGCTTATTTATCTAAGCAATTAGATCAAGTAGCGAGAGGGATGATCCCTTGCCTGAAGTCTGTAGCAGCAGCTGCCAGTGGGGTGTTAGCTTGTGCTGACATTGTTGTTGCATCCACTCACTGTATATGTCCCACATGAAGTACACTCATTGCTTTTACAAGCAAAAACTTCACATCTTACACCTGCCCGTCTCCTGACATATCAGCATGTGTTATTAACCCTGAGTCATGTAACTCTTGCACGGTGTACAACACTTAACCCAGCAACATTACTGCCAACAGCAGATGATGGAGATTTGCATGATTGCTGTGAAGTTGTCTCTATGTGCACTAAACCGCGCCCTGACATTTCTGAAACACCTCTGTCAAATCCTGACCTAATACTGTTTGTTGATGGCTCATCTATGCGTTTGGAGTCCGGAGAGGTGGGGACTGGTTACTCTGTAGTGAATCAATTTGAAGTGGTTGAATCTCACTCCCTCCCAGGTACTTTTTTTGCCCAAGCAGCTGAATTGGTAGCCCTATATAGAGCATGTATTTTGGCAAAAGGTAAATCTGTTTTTATTTATACTGATAGTCGGTATTCCTGGGGAATTGTACATGACCATGGGGCAATTTGGAAAGAAAGAGGTTTTCTCACAGCTGCAGGCAAACCATTACAACACAAAGATCTGATAGCTATATTGTTGGATGCCATTCAACTTCCTGCTGCTGTGGCTGTCGTAAAATGTGCAGCCCACTCTGCAAGTAAAGATGCTATCAGCTTGGGCAATAAAAGGGCAGACGCGGCAGCTAAGAGAGCCGCGCAGGGGGGAGTACAGAGAATACCACCTGAATTTTTGAAACCACAAAACACAATTAATTATTTCGTAAACTTACAAATACCAGATGTAGTTACATCTGAAGAAGCTTTAAAGGAAGCACAGAAATCATCAGATAATAAGGAACGACGGAAATGGAAAAATTGTAAAGAAAATACACATGGTCTGTGGGTACATACCCCGACAGGCAGACCAGTTCTTCCAAAGTCTTGTTTTCACATTATTGCTGGCTATCACATGGTTTAGATCATGCAAATGCTAATGCTATGACTCAGACAGTAGAGAAAATCTATTTTGCACCGGGATTCACTATAGTAGCAACCATGTTTTGTGCAAGGTGCATTACATGCCTAAAATATAATGTTGCACCTACAAAGAGAGTCAAGGAAGGACATCACCCACCACCTGAAGGCCCATTTGAACACATTATGATGGATTTCATCCAATTGGACAAATGTAGAGGATATGAATATTGTTTGGTGATAGTTGACATGCAAATGCCTTATCAGTAGCTAAGGCTTTAATGAGAGATGTTGTGCCAAGATGGGCAGTACCCAAGAAACTAACTTCGGACAATGGAGCACATTTTGTGAATAAAATCATTAAAATGTTGTCAGAGAAATTGCAAATTGACTTCAGAACCCATTGTGCATACCACCCACAGTGCTGTAGAAAGAATGAATTCAATGTTGAAAGCAAAACTGACTAAAATCACTGTGTCAACAGGGATGGATTGGGTGACAGCTCTTCCTTTAGCTCTTCTCTACCTTAGAGGCCGTTCATCAATATCTACAGGGTTTAGCCCTTTTGAGATTTTGACCGGACGTCCCTTGCCGGCTCCCACCTAACCTAAGAGATATACATAGGACAATGGTTACATGCGAGAACTGATTGCTGCTCTGTCTTCTGTTTCCCAACAGGTGGCCTCAGCCCTTCCACAAAACTTCCAGGACACACCCAGCCAAGCCAGGCTCCTGGAGACTCATCAAAGATTTGTAAAGGATACTGGAACCTCATCAAGTGTTCTTAGCGACACCTACAGCCATGAGGATTGCGGATAGAGACTCTTGGGTCTATTTGTCACACTGTAGAGTGGTGAAGAATCCAGAACAATACAAGGGATACAAGGGGGATACAAGGAAGTTTATTGTCACATGCATATAGTTACTGGAAGTAAGAAATGCAGTGAAATTATGTCTGGTGTCAGCCTATTTGTGCATTAATTGATTGAACATGGATTGAACTGAGTATCATAACCAACACGTGGTTGCACGAGAGGATTGACAAACATTTTTTGAATACATATTTTGAAGAGGATTAATAAAATATCACTAGCATCATATAAGAATATTATTTCTCAGTTTAGCTAGATAAACATTACAAGTTTGTTGTTTTGGTTTAATTTTATTTTTGACAGTAACCTGAGGAGGGACTAAACCACCCAAGTCAGCTCTGCTGTTGAAGACTAGGATTAGGTTTTATTTTGGGTTTGAATAACTGAGAAGACGAGATGTTGGTGATTGTTTTGCTTATTATTCATCTAAGGGTTATAACTTCCTCCCTTAAGGATGAAGTGTGTGGTAACAATAAAGTTAGCCAATGTGAGTTAGCCTTTCGTGCCAAAACAACATTAACAGGAAATAATGACACATGTTGGGTATGCTAAGACACATCTTTTCAGGTGCGAGTGACCTAAGTAAGAAAGAAAGTGGCATAGTGGTGCAAGTTATGTAAGAGCAGCAGAAGTGTTGTGTTTTCAGGACGACAACAACAACAAGTTGCAAAGTGTACAAGTGTGCAAGTGGAGTAGTGCAGGCGGCCATTGTGGGTCCAATGTCCAGGATGTTATGTAGCTGAGGGTGGAGGGGGGAGAGGAGGGAGAGAGTTCAGCATCACAAACAACCACAAGGTGTCACTTGGGTGCCACTACTATTTTTGATGCGACTGACTTACTGCTTCCATGACGCAGCGGGGGGACGGGAACTTAAATTGATCAAGGTAGTTTAAGCTTACACTTGACAAAACATTCTAATATGAAAATGTAGATGCAATTGTTGTAAAATGGTGCAGCTCCTTTAAGAAAGCACCGTGTGCAGGGATGGAGAGAGAGAAAGCGAGAGGGGATAGGCCTATGTGTGTTAGAACTTAGCGTGTGGAAAAAGTATGTGCTGTTGAGACTGGAGCGAGTCATATTCAAAATAATGCAAAAAAAAAGCAATTATCCTCATTCATTGCAACCAAAGCATGCCTGCTTGCCGACGTTCAAACGAAAAATATATCAAAGCACCTTTTGCGTTTGAATGTAGCACGAAAAAATGTTTAAACAGCTGGACAAATGATTTAGCTAATTGATTATATAACCTGTACACCAGCAATTGTTGAACATTTACCTGTACAAGTACATTGACAGTAGCCCAGCCTAACAGCATGTTGTAGGCCTACTGTAGAAATTTCACTTAAATTGCAACCGCAACATGCCTGCTTGCCAACGTTCAAACGACAATGAAAAAGATAATAAAACAACAAGAGGGTTGAGTCTGAATGACACTGAGTTTTTAGACACTGAGTTTTTGTAGTTAAGAAATATTTTTGTTGAAATATTGTAGCAGCTTTACAAAAAAATAACGGACTAGCTTATCACCTGCAAAGTGTAGCGAATGAAACAGCAGCAGCTCTTTCGATGCTGAATGAGGAAGTAAAATATATGCGAACTGAGCTAGTAGCCCATAGAATGGCCCTAGACTTGTTGTTAGCAGAGCAAGGGGGTCTGTGTCAGGTCGTTGAGACCTCATGTTGCTTCTTAGTGCCAGATGAGTACAACAATATTACCCAATATATTGAAGACATCCGAAAAGCTGTGCCAGATCCACCTCCACTCACTGCTTTTGATATGTTTCTTGAGGACTTTGAAAAAAGATTTGGTACAACTGCCTCAAACATCCTGATGGTAATGTTACGAATTGGATTACCATTCCTTGTCTCTGTGGTGGTTGTATAGTACTTCTTATAGGGAAGTTCACATTAGCTTGTATATTTAGAGCTCTAAACAGACAGGCTACAGTGACAAGTTATGTATCGGTTACTGCGACTGGAACGTATGAAGACATCTTCCCATTCAGGGAAACACCAGATATTGAGATAGAGGAAACATGTTAGTAAAAGAAGTGTACAAATGAGTCTGACCCTATGTACCTGGTTTAAATGATTTTTTTTTTTTTTTTCATTTTCTGTTTTCCCTTTGTAATTTAGATTTAGAACTTCAATAACCTGATTAATTATAGGAGGTAACTTTTAACCATTGTTTGGTAGGTTTAAATACAGTGTTGATTAGAAGAGTTGTGGTAGTATATACACATGTAGAGTACTGTATTAAACATGTAGATTTACAGCTCCACAGGGGGGAATATGTGGGATAATTTTTATTTTTCTCATTGAATGTTTAGTATACCATCACGTGTAGTGAAATCTAATTGTCATCTCCTTACTCTGACCCTTGTGTTTTCTGAAACTCCTATGTTAGAATGTTTAGTTAAATTAATCCTTGTGTCAGCGAATTGTGGATAACCCCAGGATGCGGGGTCATAAACATTTCTTATCTTTGTCAAAACACCAGATGGTTAAGTGGGGTTGTAAACATTTCTTATCTCTGTTAAAATACCAGAAGGTTAAGTGATTAATGGAGGGTGACAACTTGTGATTTTCCATGGGTGTGGGGTAAGGTATAAGAGTTGGCTTCACCCACAGATGTGTGGGCTTGTTACTTTGATATTTCATGATCAGCGCCCCTGCTGACGACCAGGATGGAGCACAGCCATCGGCCGCAGGACTTGCCGAGGCCCTCTACGCCCTCAGACTACCGGATCTCCTTACGCCTCCCCCCCGGACACCTCCTCAGCAAGGCTCGCGACTTCCTGTGGAGCCTGTGGAGAGGCCGACGGACTCAGGGCACAACACTCCGGGGATGACCGCCCAGGGACCAGCCAAGAGACAAGACGAATACTCCAAGGGGTCGACCGGTATGGTTTCCCCGGCGCCCGTTGGGGAGACTTCGAAGAGGCCTTCGACTGGCCTCTCCAGAGCTTCCCAGAAGACGACGAAAGCGACTGAAGGAGGGCAGACCGTCACCCCCAATGACGCTCTGCGAGGGGACGGAGAGGAGCTGCTCGAAGACAGTGCCCTAGACACGGACAATATTCTGTACATAGGAGGATCAGGAGATGACACGTATACACAAGAGCCAGAGACATTAGAGAATGAGTACATCCCGGTACTGGACAATGCAATGACTCAAAGCAAAAATGAGAGTAAAAATGTAAATAGCACAAACACACTTCCCGAGACCCTGTCAAAGAGCCGGGCTAATGGGACTCAAGCCAAGAAAAGAAAAAGGAGATCAACCGGCGCGCTGAGCCAAATACACAGCAAGGACAGTAAACCCAGAAGGAGGCTGTTATGTGTGCTCAGCAGTAAGGCCAAAGTTGACAATACTGCCTGCACCAGGAACAGGAGAAGAAGATGCAGTGTATCGAGAGTCAGGGAAGCAATACCAAGAAAACAAGCTCTCCCCCTTTTCTAGGAAGTGATATACCGAGGAGGAGGTGGACCAGTATAGGCCCCTACTCTGCAGGACAAAGGGGAATGGCACACGCCTCGCAACAGAATGAGGCGAGATGTGGAAAAGACTATCCAGGCATGGGAAGGAGAGTAGCAAAGAAAACCCACCGGATCTACGAGATTCCAGAAGATGTAGAGTTTGAGTGCTTCGAAGTACTCCCTACTGCAAAGACAGTCCAGCGAAGCGCGCAGGATGTTGGAGCATTCGAAGGACGCTGTGCAGCGAAGTGGGTTCATGAACTTAATAACTTCCTGTTCAGCCTGGTAGAAAGTAGCGAGAATGGGAAACGAATTGGGGTTGAACTAAACACCACGATGATGGACACAAGTTGGGCGTATGGACAAGACATTCCCTTAGCAGACCTGTGGTGGGTATGCGGAAGAAGATGGGGACTGCGAAATACCCTTCCAAAGTATTGGAGAGGAAAATGCGCCAGGGTGATCCTGGCTCAGCAGACTTACGTAGTCCCTTGGTCAGAACGCAACTCGACAGTGAACTCAACCAGCCCAGGGAGCGGCCAGCAGACACCCACAAACGAGAACCTGAAGAGAAGCCGAAGAGGCACTGACGAGAACGACGGAATATACATAGACAACTTTGGACAACCCCAAAACGTCCCGGAACAATTCAAGGTACGGGACGAGGTGCTCGCCGGATTTGAAGCCGCCATTCCCTTCTATGGACCAGCCGCAGCCATCTCCAAGAATGTTCAATAGATCAACTACATCCACTATAACGCCCTGCGGTTTATGAATGACACCATAGACGCATTCGACGCGTTTGATAGGAGACTGAACGCTACCGCAAAAATGGCAATAGAAACTAGATATGCAATTCCAAGGAATTACCAGTGCATGAAAATGCTAAAGTTGTGATGTAAAATATCATGTATAGTTAAAACAGATAATACAGAGATGGTTACTACGGTGATGCTAGGATAGACATGGTGGTTGCATAGCTTAATAAAAGTTGATAGTTTAAAAGTAGACTGTTTAGCTGAATGTAGATGGTTTAAAAGTTGTTGATAGACAGTAGATAGTTTAAAAGTTGTTGATAGGCAGCTAGTTTAATAGATAGTTTAATGATAGTTTAATAGATAGTTTAAAAGTAGACTGTTTAAAAGTTGAAGGTAAATAGTTTAAAAGTTGTTGACAGACTGGAAGTTTAATGAATGTTGATATTCAAATAGTTTAATGGCTGTGTATAGGTAGATATTTGACGATAACTGAAAGTTGGAATGGCTCTAATGTTTGCTAGCAGTTATGCTAAGATTTTTAACTATGCTAACCATGTTACTTAGCTAATGTTTTATAGTAGTGTTAGCAATGCTAACATGCTAACCATGTTACTTAGTTAACTTAGCTAACGTTTTCTAGCAGTTTTGCTAAACATGCTAACTATGCTAGCAATGCTACTTAGCTAACTTAACTAATGTTTTCTAGCAGTTTTGCTAAACATGCTAACTATGTTAGCAATGCTAACTATGTTAACCATGTGACTTAGCTAACCTAGCTTATCATTTTTAGTAGTTATGCTAACTATGCTAACTAGCATGCTAACAATGTTAACATGCTAACTATGCTAACCACGTTACTTAGCTAACTTAGCTAATCATTTTTAGCAGTTTTGTTAAAAATGCTAACTAGCATGCTAACTATGTTAACATGTTAACTATGCTAACTAGCTACAGTGGGTAGGAGTCATAGTCGATGTCAAGTAACAGTTACAATGGCTGAACAGTTAAAAAGTTCAGTAGTTTAAAGGGTTAGATTGTTTAATAGTGAAATATTGTGGTGAGGACTTTTATTTTGAAACAGTTTTTGGCAGAGGAAGCAGTTGAACAGGATGTGTAGTCTTAATAGGGCCAGTTTGTATGCTTAAAGCCTGAGACTGGCAGTTGATCCAGGTGGCCTGAACACCTGCCATAGGATTCTAATTGCTTAACGGCTGTATTATGATGTCACAATCGGCAATGTTAAGTCTATGGGGATTTTTAAAAAGTTTTTCTTCAATAGTTTAAAAAGTATAAAAGTTTCAAAGTTGAAAAGTCATACCAACCCGATCTGTTTGAAGACCTACGTTACAAAGTTTGAATGAAGTTTCTAAGTTAAACTGTTCCAAGAGAAATTGCGTACGGAAAAAGTGGTAAGCGGAATAATAATAACTAGAAATGCAATTCCAAGGAATTACCAGTGCATGAAAATGCTAAAGTTGTGATGTAAAATATCATGTATAGTTAAAACAGATAATACAGAGATGGTTACTACGGTAATGCTAGGATAGACATGGTGGTTGCATAGCTTAATAAAAGTTGATAGTTTAAAAGTAGACTGTTTAAAAGCTGAATGTAGATAGTTTAAAAGTTGTTGATAGACAGTAGATAGTTTAAAAATTGTTGATCGACAGCTAGTTTAATAGATAGTTTAATGATAGTTTAAAAGTAGACCGTTTAAAAGTTGAAGGTAAATAGTTTAAAAGTTGTTGACAGACTGGAAGTTTAATGAATGTTGATATTCAAATAGTTTAATGGCTGTGTATAGGTAGATATTTGACGATAACTAAAAGTTGGAATGGCTCTAATGTTTGCTAGCAGTTATGCTAAGATTTTTAACTATGCTAACCATATTACTTAGCTAATGTTTTATAGCAGTGCTAGCAATGCTAACATGCTAACCATGTTACTTAGCTAACTTAGCTAACGTTTTCTAGCAGTTTAATGAATGTTGATATTCAAATAGTTTAATGCCTGTGTATACTGTAGGTAGATATTTGACGTACGGAAAAAGTGGTAAGCGGAATAATAATAAGAAGAAGAAGAAGTTGCCTAGGAAGAACAGTACAGTGCATTTTCATGCACTGTAATAAGAAGAAGTTGTTGAAGTTGCCTAGGAAGAACAGTACAGTGCATTTTCATGCACTGTAACCAGAATAGCAGTGGACTGGATATTGGCGAAAGAAGGGGGAGTGTGCGCTATCGTTGGGACAGACTCATGCTGCACATATGTCCCAGGTGCAGATGAGAACATGAATGAGTTCTCGACCGCGTTGAACAGACTCAAGGCTGTAAACAAGGAAGTGCACGAGAACTCTGGAAAAGGACCGACGTTTGATGCCGCAGGCATCGCAGGAGTCTTCGCCCCTATAACCCAGTGGCTGACGGACACTTTTGGGTCATGGGGGGGTCAGATTGTGGCATTTTTTGGAAAGATATTGCTGGGAGCAGCTCTAGTTGTAGGAATGTTTTGCTGCATTATTCAGTGTTGTGGAAAGGTTTGCTCCAAGGTAGTTGCTAGACAATTAGTGGTTCAAAATGTAATGATGCCCTGGGGCGAGGAGGATGGAAGTGATAGAATCCTCCTTGTGCAAACTAGTGTGGAGTGAATAATGGAAGAAGAGTTTGTGGATCGAATGCTGGAGGAGGAACAAGAGTTTCCTCCCCCGGTCATGTACAAGTAGAGGTGGGGTCCTGTGAGTCACCCATCTCTACACATGCACTGACTTACACTCACACACACAACACTGATGGGTAACTCACAAGACACATGCCTGCACGCCCGGGTGACGGAGTAAAAGGAGTAGAGTCATGGGCTGTGACCTGATACGAATAAGTCGCCCTATTAATCCTGATTCAATTTTATATCTTTTAGATGTTAATGCTAGTGCTTCGCTATTCATAGACGGTAACTTAAGATTTGTAGAGGATTAGCCCTCACCTGCAAGACCATCCAACACTGGATAGATGTAATCAAAAGCTTGCTACTAGAAGTGCTCACCTCGCCCCGACTTACCGTGCGTCGGACCTGGCCTGCCCAGCGGTGTGGCAGGTGTGTGGCGCGGTCAGTGCTCAAGGACGGGTACGACCCTATTGGCCAGCAGGGGCAACCTAAGGCAGAGCACGGCGGCCCGTCCCCTCGGTGGAGCGCACTCGCGGCCAGCGCGCCCACCCGTTCTCACGCTAGTGTGAATGCCCGGAGGAGAAGAGGGATGACGTTGCGAGTAACAAAGGGGAGTGATGCATAAATGCCAGAAGGGGCCATATATACACCATTTATACTTAAGAAAGAGTGTGATTGTAGTATAGGGTTTGCTAAGAGAGCCATATACCTGGAAGGTGGATAGGTAAGTGACGAATAGGATCATAAAATTGTTACGTAGCTCCAATTTGGCACCGATGGCCGTTGCATGAAATTTCATTTTTATGTTCAAAGTGACTAGCACATTAGCCGCTTTGGGGACAAATCCGTCTCGGGTCCTAGCCATTTGTTCATAGCAAGGAATTGGTCTCTCTGTCACTTGATCTGGGCGTCCAGGGTTTTTGATTATTATAGAGGATGGAATCTACTATCTTGAAATCTCCTGGCTTCTTCTTATTATTACAGTGCATGAAAATGCACTGTACTGTTCTTCCTAGGCTTCTTATTACAGTGCATGAAAATGCACTGTACTGTTATTCCAAGGCATTTTATTATTATTACAGTGCATGAAAATGCACTGTACTGTTATTCCAAGGCATTTTATTACAGTGCATGAAAATGCACTGTACTGTTCTTCCTAGGCTTCTTCTTATTACAGTGCATGAAAATGCACTGTACTGTTATTCCAAGGCTTTTTACAGTGCATGAAAATGCACTGTACTGTTATTCCAAGGCTTTTTACAGTGCATGAAAATGCACTGTACTGTTCTTCCTAGGCTTCTTCTTATTCTTCTTCTTCTTCTAACGCATTTAATGCAGCTTCAACCGTTTAACGTAGAAACTTCATTCAAACTATGTTACGTAGGTCTTACTTAGGACATGGGTGCTATGTATTTTTCAACTTTGTAACTTTTATACTTTTTAAACTATTAATTAAAAACTAATCAAAATTTCCCCATTGACTTAACATTATGATTATGACATCACAATACGGCCGTTAAGCAATTAGAATCCTATGGCAGGTGTTCGGGCCACCTGGACCAACTGCCAGTCTCAGGCTTTAAGCATACAAACTGGCCCTATTAAGACTACACATCCTGTTCAACTGCTTCCTCTGCCAAAAACTGTTTCAAAATAAAAGTCCTCACTACAATATTTCACTGTTAAACAATTCAACCCTTTAACTCTTTAACTGCCACGGAATTCTAGAATACTGCACCCCCTCACTGCCAGAGCAACATTCTAAATCCCCCAAAAATCTGCTGGATATTGTCAAACTGTGTATAAAGTATCTGTTTTCTGGTTTTACACTACTTTTTGATAGCTACAGTCAAATAACAAAGGATGTTACACCACTGCCTCTATTTAGGGCTCCAAAACATTGCACAAAAACATTGTGTATGTCATTGTGGTCATTACAAACAGCAGTTGCACAATACAATTTGTAATATGTACTAATGAATTATCACCTCAAAAACACACACAATAGATAATATTCATAGGAAGATATGTAATTTAATCAATTAATAATATATTATCACATACTCTAAATATTCACACATCTCATTACATCATTACAAAATGATTGAGTAGCAAACTTATAACATACAACGTGACAAACGGTAGGCGGTTTCAATTCAGATAAATCAGGTAGTCTAACAAACAGTGACATGTTAATCATGTAGTACCATGCATGTCATTATTTATGCTGTTCCTTTGCAATTAAATTCAGGTCCAGAAAGGTTTAGAATGACTAAACATAAACACCCCTGTAGTAAAATTGAACAATAAATATAAATAATAAGTTCTTTTTGGTAATTGAGGGGCAGCCGTGGCCTACTGGTTAGCGCTTTGAACTAACCGGAGGGTTGCCCATTCGAATCCCGACCAGTAGGAACGGCTGAAGTGCCCTTGAGCAAGGTGTGTGCTTCACCTCACTGTATGTTCACTGTGTGCTGAGTGTGTTTCACTAATTCACGGATTGGGATAAATGCAGAGACCAAATTTCCCTCACGGGATCAAAAGAGTATATATACACTATTGTATTGGTGACAAACCAAGATACTTTGCACATGACAATTTGCAGATCATAAAAGAAAAAATGTCCACCTGCTGGGGTGTTTTTTTAACATCTGCAAACAGTAAAGGACTGACATAGGTTAAGTTCTTGTGAGCACACTAACAGCAGAGACCAGTGTTGTGCCCGGGGAGCAACCTATATGTGGCCACAATACTCATGTTCTCTGTGATTCATTTCCTATTTTGCCTTTGAAAACACATTGGATTAGATCCATGTTTCATTTGAGTATACAGCTACATGTAATAACTGTTGAAGTGAACAAAAAAGAACTCTGAACATCTTTTGGAAACTAGTGTACTACTAGCCAGCTACTTGCTAGCCAGCTACTATAGCCAGTTCAAGTTTTGTATAGATTTCTAAAAATGAACAGTAAAACCTCTACACTGGTAGAGATTTGAACAAACAATAAATATCAGTTCAAGTTTTGTATGAATTTCTGAAAATGAACAGTAAAACCTCTACACTGGTAGAGATTTGAACAAATAAACAATATCAGTTCAAGTTTTGTATAGATTTCTAAAAATGAACAGTAAAACCTCTGCACTGGTAGAGATTTGAACAAACAATATCAGTTCAAGTTTTGTATAGATTTCTAAAAACGAACAGCAAGACCTCTACACTGGTAGAGATTTGAACAAACAAACAATAAATATCAGTTCAAGTTTTGTATAGATTTCTAAAAATGAACAGTAAAACCTCCACACTGGTAGAGATTTGAACAAACAAACAGTAAATATCAGTTCAAGTTTTGTATAGATTTCTAAAAATGAACAGTAAAACCTCCACACTGGTAGAGATTTGAACAAACAAACAGTAAATATCAGTTCAAGTTTTGTATAGATTTCTAAAAATGAACAGTAAAACCTCCACACTGGTAGAGATTTGAACAAACTAACAGTAAATATCAGTTCAAGTTTTGTATAGATTTCTAAAAATGAACAGTAACTGATTGGAAGAACTAATCATTTGAACTGATTGAAATAACTGATCATTTGAACTGATTGAAAGAACTGATAATTTGAACTGATTGAAAGAACTGATCCTTTGAACTGATTGAAAGAACTGATCCTTTGAACTGATTGAAAGAAGGCTGATTTAACTGATTGAAAGTGCTCCTAGACAACCTAGGCTGGTAGTGGTGGATGCCTGAGATGGAAGATTCTGAAAAAAAAGGGGAAAAAACTATATTTAGAGAAGAAAATTCAAACAAAATGGAACATTTTGGCAAATGTCTACATTTATAGTTATTAGCAGTGTAATTTAACGTGCATAAATAACTTTTATATAATCAATAGTAGTAATTATTACATTGTATGAAACAAGGAAAATGCATATCAACATGTGCATATTAAAATTAATGTAATTTACCAGATACTAGCAGATACGCATACTAGATAGCCTACTATAATAAGCAAACAACATCTCACCAGTGTTTGTACACAAGCTTTGTATGGTACATCTCAAAGCAGTCAGTGGGGCACAGTGCAGGGTGGTCTGAACAGGTCTTGCAGAAGAAAGGTGTCTGCTTCCTCCCTCTATGTGCGTCATCTGGACTGCGCTTCCGCGTGGAACAGACTTTGCAGTCCGGACGCGATTTCTCGTGTTGTCCGAGAAAGTGTCGACCAGTGAGACGCACGGGCACTAACGGTGTGCTGATTGGCCTGGGAGGAGGAGTGAGCTCAATTTGCCTCCGTCTCAGTAGCCCCTTCACCACAAGCTCGCGGAATCCAGCCGACTGCATTGTATTGCCACTTTCTTTGTGCAAGATGTAGGCATTCACAAGTGCGACCTCTCGGATATGATGGAACAACCGATGGTACCACTTCATTGCACGGTGTTGGTAGCTGTAATAGGAGCATAGCTGGTCTCCGCGATCTACCCCTCCCATGAAGCGGTTGTAGTCCTCCACGCTCTTTGGCTTGCGCAAAGTTCTGTAGCCATCAGGCCCCTTGCTACGCACTCGTTTGGTGATAACGAGATTGTCGTGCACTGTGGAGAGGACAGTGACTGTGCCAGCATCACGAAAAGACGCAGTTAAAAGTGGACGTTTTTCAAAAAACACAGGGGGATCTGAAGGCCGCAGTTTCAGACCATGGAGTTGAGGGGGCATGCCTTTCCTGTTCACACGAACAGTTCCACACGCGCCGGTGTTTTGCCGGTGGAGCTCTTGGAAAAGAGCGGGTGAGGTGTAGTAGCTGTCAGTATAGAGACTGTGTCCCTTCCCCAAAAGCTTGGCTTCCCTTAGCAAGCCAACAACTGAACTATGGCCAATACCCAGACAGCGATCGTAGTTGAAGGCCCCTCCAGTGTATACGTGCCACAGGTACGTGTAATTACTTGTCGCGTCTGATAGGACAAAATTCTTCAGACCAAACCGGTGTCTTTTATTTGGCACGTACTGACGAAAAAACACCCTTCCACGAAATGAAACCATGGATTCATCAATGGAGAGGTGTTCGTGGGGGTAGTACTCGCTCTGAAAACTCTTCAGGACTAGATCCATAAGTGGGCGGATTTTAAAAAGTGGATCATAACCCGGCTGACCTCTCTCCAACCTCAGAGAGTTGTCATTGAAGTGGATGCAGGAGGACAAGAGCTGAAAGCGGTTGCGTGTCATTACACGGGCGAAATTTGGTGTCAAGCCCAGTGAACTTTGGGTGCTCCAGTAATCAGCGATTTGAGGCTTTCTAGTCAGACCCATGCTGATCTGAATGGCCAAAAACGCCTCCATCTCAGAGCGATCAGTGGGTTTATAGTCACGTAAACGAGAGTGACTCGCTAGCTCGGTGGAAGCTAACGCCTCAGCATAGCGGTTTGTCTCAGCCACCATGAGATCAATGACACAATCGCTAAAAAAGGCTTTAAAAAAAAGGTATGGATCACTACAATCCCAAACTCTCTGCGGACCAGGTCGTGGGTTGGTGTGTACAAAAGGGATCCTCCCATCAGATCGCTTCCTCTCCCCCTCAGTGGCCACCGTCTTGCCTGTCACATCTAGCCACTCCCGCGGGGCGTCTCCCTCACCACAGCCAGTGAAGTCGCCGGCCTCGGTGAAGTTGCCGGCCGCTCCTCCTTCTTCGACTCCCTCCTCGTCCTCCCCTGGACCACACAGGACCCCCTCCAAGTCCTCCTCTCCAAATCCGAAAAACTCCTCATCGCTGTCACTGTCCCAGTTGAAATTAAAACTCTCCTCCATGGTCGTAAATTCACGGTACCGCAATCGCAAACTCTCTCTGTGTGCTAGCTAGATAGCTTGATATTTAGCTGATGCTAATTTGTTTTTTGAAGTTTGTGAATGACGTAATTAGCATATTTGTGAAATATTAACCAATCGTGATCTGTCTAGAACATGTTTACTATCATATCAACATAGCAACAGCACAGTAACGATGTTTTAATTGGCTACATGTTAGCGCGGCAATGATGATGCTCCTTGGGCGCACATATGCACCCTTGGCATTCTAGAACACACTCATTGTGGGCGCATATATGCACCGTTGGCAGTAAACGGGTTAAACTACTGAACTTTTTAACTGTTCAGCCATTGTAACTGTTACTTGTCATCAACTATGACTCCTACCCACTGTAGCTAGTTAGCGAAGTTAGCTAAGTAACATGGTTAGCATAGTTAGCATGCTAGCATGTTAGCATGCTAGTTAGCATTTTTAGCAAAACTGCTTAAAATGATTAGCTAAGTTAGCTAAGTCACATGGTTAGCATAGTTAGCATGCTAGCATGTTAGCATGCTAGTTAGCATTTTTAACAAAACTGCTAAAAACGATTAGCTAAGTCAGCTAAGTAACATGGTTAGCATAGTTAGCATGCTAGCATGCTAGTTAGCATTTTTAGCAAAACCGCTAAAAACGATTAGCTAAGTCAGCTAAGTAACGTGGTTAGCATAGTTAGCATGCTAGCGCTAGCATGTTAGCATGCTAGTTAGCATTTTTAGCAAAACTACTAAAAACGATTAGCTAAGTAACATGGTTAGCATAGTTAGCATGCTAGCATGTTAGTTAGCATAGTAACTTTGTTAACATTATTATCTTTGTTAACATAGTTAGCATAACTGCTAGCAAACATTAGAGCCATTCCAACTGTCAGTTATCGTCAACTATCTACCTAAATAATTTAACCATTTAAACTATCCACCTATTTAACTGTTCAGTCATTCCAACTATATTAAACCTCATCTACTTAGCAACCAATATAGTTTGTTTTTACTCTGTATGATATTTTACATCATATTTTTGCATTTTCATGCACTGTATTTCCTTCAGGAAATGCTTTTCTAGTTCTTCTTCTTCTTATTCTTCTTCTTCTAACGCAGTTAATGCAGCTTAAACCGTTTAACGTAGAAACTTCATTCAAACTATGTTACGTAGGTCTTACTTAGGACATGTGGGCTTTGTATTTTTCAACTTTGTAACTTTTATACTTTTTAAACTATTAATTAAAAACTAGTCAAAATTTCCCCATAGACTTAACATGGGCTGATGACATCACAATAGAGCCGTTAAGCAATTAGAATCCTATGGCAGGTGTTCGGGCCACCTGGACCAACTGCCAGTCTCAGGCTTTAAGCATACAAACTGGCCCTATTAAGACTACACATCCTGTTCAACTGCTTCCTCTGCCAAAAACTGTTTCAAAATAAAAGTCTTCACTATAATATTTTACTGTTAAACAATTTAACCCTTTAAACTACTGAACTTTTTAACTGTTCAGCCATTGTAACTGTTACTTGTCATCAACTATGACTCCTACCCACTGTAGCTAGTTAGCTAAGTTAGCTAAGTAACATGGTTAACATAGTTAGCATGCTAGCATGTTAGCATGCTAATTAGCATTTTTAACAAAACTGCTTAAAATGATTAGCTAAGTTAGCTAAGTCACATGGTTAGCATAGTTAGCATGCTAGCATGTTAACATGCTAGTTAGCATTTTTAGCAAAACTGCTAAAAATGATTAGCTAAGTTAGCTAAGTCACATGGTTAGCATAGTTAGCATGCTACCATGTTAGCATGCTAGTTAGCATTTTTAACAAAACTGCTAAAAATGATTACCTAAGTTAGCTAAGTAACATGGTTAGCATAGTTAGCATGTTAACATTGTTAGTTAGCATAGTTAGCATAACTACTAAAACTGATTAACTAAGTTAGCTAAGTAACATGGTTAACATAGTTAACATGTTAGCATGCTAGTTATCATAGTTAGCATAACTGCTAAAAATAATTAGCTAAGTTAGCTAAGTCACATGGTTCACATACTTAGCATTTTAACATTGTTAGCATGCTAGTTAGCATAGTAACTTGGTTAACATTATTATCTTTGTTAACATAGTTAGCATAACTGCTAGCAAACATTAGAGCCATTCCAAGTGTCAGTTATCGTCAACTATCTACCTAAATAATTTAACCATTTAAAGTATCCACTTATTTAACCGTTCAATCATTCCAACTATATTAAACCTTATCTACCAAGTAAATCATTTACCTATATAAACTATACACCTATTTAACTGTTCAGTCATTCCAACTATATTAAACCTCATCTACCTAGCAACCAATATAGTTTGTTTTTACTCTGTATGATATTTTACATCATATTTTTGCATTTTCATGCACTGTATTTCCTTCAGGAAATGCTTTTCTAGTTACAGTGCATGAAAATGCACTGTACTGTTCTTCCTAGGCTTCTTCTTCTTATTACAGTGCATGAAAATGCACTGTACTGTTCTTCCTAGGCTTCTTATTCTTATTCTTATTCTTCCGCTAACGCATTTAATGCAGCTTCAACCGTTTAACGTAGAAACTTCATTCAAACTATGTTACGTAGGTCTTACTTGGGACATGGGTGCTATGTATTTTTCAGCTTTGTAACTTTTATACTTTTTAAACTATTAATTAAAAACTAATGAAAATTTCCCCATTGACTTAACATTATGATTATGACATCACAATACGGCCGTTAAGCAATTAGAATCCTATGGCAGGTGTTCGGGCCACCTGGACCAACTGCCAGTCTCAGGCTTTAAGCATACAAACTGGCCCTATTAAGACTACACATCCTGTTCAACTGCTTCCTCTGCCTAAAACTGTTTCAAAATAAAAGTCCTCACTACAATATTTCACTATTAAACAATTTAACCCTTTAAACTACTGAACTTTTTAACTGTTCAGCCATTGTAACTGTTACTTATCATCAACTATGACTCCTACCTACTGTAGCTAGTTAGCTAAGTTAGCTAAGTAACATGGTTAGCATAGTTAGCATGCTAGCATGTTAGCATGCTAGTTAGCATTTTTAGCAAAACTGCTAAAAATGATTAGCTAAGTTAGCTAAGTCACATGGTTAGTATAGTTAGCATGCTAGCATGCTAGCATGCTAGTTAGCATTTTTAGCAAAACTACTTAAAATGATTAGCTAAGTTAGCTAAGTCACATGGTTAACATAGTTAGCATGCTAGCATGTTAGCATGCTAGTTAGCATTTTTAGCAAAACCTCTTAAAATGATTAGCTAAGTTAGCTAAGTCATATGGTTAGCATAGTTAGCATGCTAGTATGTTAGCATGCTAGTTAGCATTTTTAGCAACACTGCTTAAAATGATTAGCTAAGTTAGCTAAGTAACATGGTTAGCATAGTTAGCATGCTAACATGTTAGTTAGCATAGTAACTTTGTTAACATTATTATCTTTGTTAACATAGTTAGCATAACTACTAGCAAACATTAGAGCCATTCCAACTGTCAGTTATCGTCAACTATCTACCTAAATAATTTAACCATTTAAACTATCCACCTATTTAACTGTTCAGTCATTCCAACTATATTAAACCTCATCTACTTAGCAACCAATATAGTTTGTTTTTACTCTGTATGATATTTTACATCATATTTTTGCATTTTCATGCACTGTATTTCCTTCAGGAAATGCTTTTCTTATTCTTCTTCTTCTTCTAACGCATTTAATGCAGCTTCAACCGTTTAACGTAGAAACTTCATTCAAACTATGTTACGTAGGTCTTACTTAGGACATGGGTGCTATGTATTTGTCAACTTTGTAACTTTTATACTTTTTAAACTATTAATTAAAAACTAATCAAAATGTCCCCATTGACTTAACATTATGATTATGACATCACAATACGGCCGTTAAGCAATTAGAATCCTATGGCAGGTGTTCGGGCCACCTGGACCAACTGCCAGTCTCAGGCTTTAAGCATACAAACTGGCCCTATTAAGACTACACATCCTGTTCAACTGCTTCCTCTGCCAAAAACTGTTTCAAAATAAAAGTCCTCACTATAATATTTTACTGTTAAACAATTTAACCCTTTAAACTACTGAACTTTTTAACTGTTTAGCCATTGTAACTGTTACTTGTCATCAACTATGACTCCTACCTACTGTAGCTAGTTAGCTAAGTTAGCTAAGTCACATGGTTAACATAGTTAGCATGCTAGCATGTTAGCATTTTTAGCAAAACTGCTTAAAATGATTAGCTAAGTTAGCTAAGTCACATGGTTAGCATAGTTAGCATGCTAGCATGTTAGCATGCTAGTTAGCATTTTTAACAAAACTGCTTAAAATGATTAGCTAAGTTAGCTAAGTCACATGGTTAGCATAGTTAGCATGCTAGCATGTTAGCATGCTAGTTAACATAGTTAGCATAACTGCTAAAAACAATTAGCTAAGTTAGCTAAGTAACGTGGTTAGCATAGTTAGCATGCTAGCATGTTAGCATGCTAGTTAGCATTTTTAGCAAAACTGCTTAAAATGATTAGCTAAGTTAGCTAAGTCACATGGTTAGCATAGTTAGCATGATAGCATGTTAGCATGCTAGTTAGCATTTTTAGCAAAACTACTTATAATGATTAGCTAAGTTAGCTAAGTCACATGGTTAGCAAAGTTGGCATGTTAGCATGCTAGTTAGCATTTTTAGCAAAACTGCTAAAAATGATTAGCTAAGTTAGCTAAGTCACATGGTTAGCATACTTAGCATTTTAACATTGTTAGCATGCTAGTTAGCATACTTGGTTAACATTATTATCTTTGTTAACATAGTTAGCATAACTGCTAGCAAACATTAGAGCCATTCCAAGTGTCAGTTATCGTCAACTATCTACCTAAATAATTTAACCATTTAAACTATCCACTTATTTAACTGTTCAGTCATTCCAACTATATTAAACCTCATCTACCTAGCAACCAATATAGTTTGCTTTTACTCTGTATGATATTTTACATCATATTTTTGCATTTTCATGCACTGTATTTCCTTCAGGAAATGCTTTTCTAGTTCTTATTCTTATTCTTCCGCTAACGCATTTAATGCAGCTTCAACCGTTTAACGTAGAAACTTCATTCAAACTATGTTACGTAGGTCTTACTTGGGACATGGGTGCTATGTATTTTTCAGCTTTGTAACTTTTATACTTTTTAAACTATTAATTAAAAACTAATCAAAATTTCCCCATTGACTTAACATTATGATTATGACATCACAATACGGCCGTTAAGCAATTAGAATCCTATGGCAGGTGTTCGGGCCACCTGGACCAACTGCCAGTCTCAGGCTTTAAGCATACAAACTGGCCCTATTAAGACTACACATCCTGTTCAACTGCTTCCTCTGCCAAAAACTGTTTCAAAATAAAAGTCCTCACTACAATATTTCACTGTTAAACAATTTAACCCTTTAAACTACTGAACTTTTTAACTGTTCAGCCATTGTAACTGTTACTTGTCATCAACTATGACTCCTACCCACTGTAGCTAGTTAGCTAAGTTAGCTAAGTCACATGGTTAGCATGCTAACATGTTAGCATGCTAGTTAGCATTTTAAGCAAAACTGCTAAAAATGATTAGCTAAGTCACATGGTTAGCATAGTTAGCATGTTAGCATGCTAGTTAGCATTTTTAGCAAAACTGCTAAAAATGATTAGCTAAGTAACATGGTTAACATAGTTAGCATGCTAGCATGCTAGTTAGCATTTTTAGCAAAACTGCTAAAAATGATTAGCTAAGTTAGTTAAGTAACGTGGTTAGCATAGTTAGCATGCTAGTGTGTTAGCATGCTAGTTAGCATAGTAACTTGGTTAACATTATTATCTTTGTTAACATAGTTAGCATAACTGCTAGCAAACATTAGAGCCATTCAAACTGTCAGTTATCGTCAACTATCTACCCAAATATTTAACCATTTAAACTATCCACCTATTTAACTGTTCAGTCATTCCAACTATATTAAACCTCATCTACTTAGCAACCAATATAGTTTATTTTTACTCTGTATGATTTTTTTACGTTATATTTTTGCATTTTCATGCACTGTATTTCCTTCAGGAAATGCTTTTCTAGTTCTTCTTCTTCTTCTAACGCGTTTAATGCAGCTTCAACCGTTTAACGTAGAAACTTCATTCAAACCATGTTACGTAGGTCTTACTTAGGACATGGGTGCTATGTATTTTTCAGCTTTGTAACTTTTATACTTTTTAAACTATTAATTAAAAACTAGTCAAAATTTCCCCATAGACTTAACATGGGCTGATGACATCACAATAGAGCCGTTAAGCAATTAGAATCCTATGGCAGGTGTTCGGGCCACCTGGATCAACTGCCAGTCTCAGGCTATAAGCATACAAACTGGCCCTATTAAGACTACACATCCTGTTCAACTGCTTCCTCTGCCAAAAACTGTTTCAAAATAAAAGTCCTCACTACAATATTTCACTGTTAAACAATGTAACCCTTTAAACTACTGAACTTTTTAATTGTTCAGCCATTTTAACTGTTACTTGTCATCAACTATGACTCCTACCCACTGTAGCTAGTTAGCATGTTAGCATTGCTAACATTATTAGCATTGTTAGCATTTTTAGCAAAACATAACTGCAAAAAATGATTAGCTAAGTTAGCTAAGTCACATGGTTAGCATGCTAGTTAGCATTTTTAGCAAAACTGCAAAAAATGATTTGCTAAGTTAGCTAAGTCACATGGTTAGCATAGTTAGCATGCTAGCATGTTAGCATGCTAGTTAGCATTTTTAGCAAAACTGTTTAAAATGATTAGCTAAGTTAGCTAAGTCATATGGTTAGCATAGTTAGCATGCTAACATGTTAGCATGCTAGTTAGCATTTTTAGCAAAACTGCTTAAAATGATTAGCTAAGTTAGCTAAGTCATATGGTTAGCATAGTTAGCATGCTAGCATGTTAACATGCTAGTTAGCATTTTTAGCAAAACTGCTTAAAATGATTAGCTAAGTCAGCTAAGTAACATGGTTAGCATATTTAGCATGTTAGCATGCTAGTTAGCATAACTGCTAAAAATGATTAGCTAAGTTAGCTAAGTCACATGGTTAGCATACTTAACATTTTAACATTGTTAGCATGTTAGTTAGCATAGTAACTTGGTTAACATTATTATCTTTGTTAACATAGTTAGCATAACTGCTAGCAAACATTAGAGCCATTCCAACTGTCAGTTATCGTCAACTATCTACCTAAATAATTTAACCATTTAAACTATACACCTATTTAACTGTTCAGTCATGCCAACTATATTAAACC
Source organism: Alosa sapidissima (assembly GCF_018492685.1). Classification (NCBI taxonomy): domain Eukaryota; kingdom Metazoa; phylum Chordata; class Actinopteri; order Clupeiformes; family Clupeidae; genus Alosa; species Alosa sapidissima. The sequence continues at coordinate 7,081,969 of NC_055961.1, read as the reverse complement.
TCATCTACCTAGCAACCAATATAGTTTGTTTTTACTCTGTATGATATTTGACATCATATTTTTTGCATTTTCATGCACTGTATTTCCTTCAGGAAATGCTTTTCTAGTTATTATTATAACCTTTTCTTTTTACCTTTTCAAGAATTAATGCGACTCTAACCGCTTAACGTACAGACATGTTGAAATAACCGTTCTGAAGGTCTGGAGTGGGGCAAGAGAGTTATTTTTTCAGATTTTTAAAAAAGTTTATACTTTTTGAGAAATAAGGGATTAAAAATGGTAAAAAGCTCATTTTTCCCCCATAGACTTCAAAGGCTGTGATGTCATAATGGCCTAAAGGCAGCTGCGCTTGTTAAGCTCCCAGAGAAGTTCCCGGGCTAATTAGAACACTGGCACAGGTGTCACCATAGACTGTATATATATATTACACCCAATGTAAGTTACAATTATTTGTGTTTTGTATTTGAATGGAGTGTGTGAAGTCTGTTTAAAACGACTCGGCTAATCAAGTAAGCAAGCAAGCTGGCGTTAGCTTTAAACTTGTAGCTTAGCAACATAGTAAGTTCATGTTTCTAGGTTCGCGGTTGTGTGCAGTGGAGGCGGTAGCAGCTAGCTAAGCACTCAAATTGCCAGCCAGCCGCCTTTCGTAGCGATAGCTGGCCTGACGAGGGAAATGGCAAACAATCACTGGCTGAAACTTAGCCTTTGTTTTGAACTACGTTTGTATGAGTGGCTCAATGAGTTAAATCTCCAGTTACAAGGCTAAGACAAGCACCTACCTCACCTAGCAGATCTAAGGTTACTGAATTCACCAAAAAACTTGAGGTATGGGACAGGCGCCTCGATCGCGACAGTATTATGCCTTTGAGAATCTGAGTGAAATCACTGAAACGTCTGATTCGGGAGCCACTGTAGGCCTACATCACATCCCTGCAAAGTTTATTTCAAAAATATTTCCCAACCAGCAGTGATCCATTTAATGCAGCATGTTGGTATTTCATTGAATATATTGTACAATGCTGTAAAATATTGGTCTATGCATCCTAATATGTTGCTGGAAAACAGAAATATGTGTGTTTAATTTACAATGGCACATTATGTATTTATGTATTATATCTGCAGCACCAGCTGATTTTAACTCTGCTGCTGAGGATATATTTGGAACTTGTCATTATTTCAATAAATTTGACAATTTTAAGTTTGACCTACCACTTTCTTAGAGCGATGAGGGACAGGTGGGGTTTAAAAATGCCCCCTTGATCTAAGTGGGGAATGAAAGAAAAAGTTTGAGAACCACTGGCGTAAAATAACTTGATTGTAGGCTTAGCTGTTAGTTTGTTGCTCAGTTGAACATATTTATCTAACAGCTGTCCCCCCCCCCTTCTATTTCTGTTAGGTGCCGCTTCACTCTGCTACTGAAGGGTCAGGCTGACTGCAACTGCTATGGATGGCAGGAAAACACAGTACACGTGAATTTCTAGATGAAGAGTGAATAAATGCACTTGCTTAACTGATAACAAGTTGTCAATGGTTATTTATGCAAGCTTGTGTAGCCTAAACAAGACATACCTAGGCCTAGCCAAATTTATCCTGGCTGTAGATAAAGCAGGATATGAATTTCCCAATATTTTGCCAGATTAGGCTAATAGTGGTTTACTGAGGTTTAATATCAATTGAATGATCTTAAACAATTGATCTTTAGTTTGGTTGTAATTTCAACATTGTTTCAATATTCATTTTAGTGGAAATCCCATTGAAATCCCATTGATCTGTAGTTAGAATTTCAACGTTGCTTTAATATAAATGGACGGTGCAAAAGTGATGTAGAATAAATGTTGCAGTGCGACGTTGATTCAATTATTTTAACGTTGACAAAGTAATTGTTAGCTGGCTGCAGAATGAGCAGTCATCAACACCAACTGAAAGCCCCGTTTTGCAGGTACAGTAGTCTTGCATTGCATACTCTGAATTGCATTTTCCAAAGGCCAGCTTTCATGCTTGTGTCACAACTTCAGAACGGCTTGACGCACATGCTTCAAATTTGGTGTGAACATTTGTATGGACTCAATGATGAAGTCAAATGTCAAGGCCAAACCCACCTTGAGTGTGATATCTCAAGAATGCCTGACGCACAAGGTTTTTTGGTACAAGGGTTTGTATGAACGCAAAGATTAAGTGATTCAATGTTTTTTTTTTCAGGAATCTTCCCACCAACATTAACCCAGCAGCTTTCCATCCATTATTGTAATTCCTCTGGCATTACATTTCTAGTTAGTGTTATTATTTACTCACATAAGGGCAGTTATGCCGACGTACATCTTGTTAGTTTAAGGTTCATTAGGTTTTAAGCAATAGGCACTATTCCCCTGTAACTTGCTCATGTGCATATAGCCCAAGGTGTCACGCCGATATATGAAATTACGACACGCTCCTATGTTTAAATAATGCTTCCGCTACATAGTGAGGCTAATTTAGCCTCAAAGGGGGGAATATGTGGTGATTTTATTAAGGCATCAGGCTTGTATGTATTGGTTTATCAGAAATGATTCCATTTATCATAAGAATGTTGTTTGTGCAACTGTTATGCGACATTTACTGGAAGTCATGAGACTGGACTGTCAGAGACGAAGAATGAAAGTAAACAAGACAGGGCCTGGGAGAGAAAGGTACTTACCAGAAGGGCATAAATAGAAGGAGCTAGCAGAAGAGGAGATGCAGGGACTTTCCAGAAAGAGGAAGTGAAACCAAAGTTGAAGTGACACATAGAACCAAACTAAACATACCCTGCCTGGCAACAGCTTACACATAGAACCTGGCTAAATGTATTCTGCCTAGCAACACACATTTTTTAATGTGCAAATGAGAAGGGTTTTCCACCAATATCTCAGGTCCCAAAACGTTCTGATTGGCTAGAAGGGGCCTGGTGACGTTCCTGGTGATAGGAACGCCTCCCAGGCCCCCAGGAGCATAAAAGACAGAGCTTAGACACACTCAGATCAGATCTCAGGGTAGCAGCTGCAACTCATCACTCTATTGCCTGACGGTCCAGTCCTGACGTTGTTTGGATTGTACTCTCACTGCAATACGGTGAATAAAGGATCAACATTCTTCAACATCTCTCGTCTTGGTGTTCTCCTGCGGGTCTTTGACATCAGAGTGCTAATTGGTTTGGAGGTTCGGGAAGTGGTCGATTTTCCACGACAGTAGTCTCCCTGAAGGTAGAGGAGAGGCTGAATGAAGCCTGTAAGTATCATTATGGAAAGAACAGTGTTATAGTTTAAGATCTTCACCTCATAGCTGACTTTGCTCAAGAGGATTATTCCTATGGTATATAATTAAATAGCAGTAGTGTAGCCATTATTTTAAAGACCTTCATCCTTGCTTGGTTGGCTCCCTCTCCCTCTTCTCAACCCTCTCCTGAACCAGGTGTTGTCAGGGACCGTAGGATGACCCAAGAACAGAACAGCAATAAGAACAAAGCTATGTTGACAGTCAATTAAATTTCAATTTAATTGTATTTCAATTTAATTGTACTTATAGAGCGCCAAAACATTACACATGTCTCATGGCGCTTTACAGAGTGTTAGAAAATCAGAGAAAAAAAAGAAAATAAAAGAAAAGAAGGCCAATGAGTAACAGGGGAACAGGGTAACAGGGGAAAAACTCCCTAGAATTGGAGATACATATGAAGAAACCTTGAGCATATCCACGACTCAAGGGCCTGACTCATCTGCCTAGGGTCAGATACAGGACAGTAAGGTCTGAATACATGACAAATGCATATGTTAGTCAGGTGTAGAGAATAGGACATGGTGTTTAAAGCCACCTGAGGTGAAAGTTACAAGAGGTGGGATGATTACATATCCGGTATGATAATGCAATAATCCTAATTTAGTGTCAGAAAGTTCAAATAGTCCAGCGTTGGAATTGTCCAGAGGAATAGGAGTTGTCAAAGGGCATGTGGTGGGTCGGCAGTACTGCCCAGAAATCCGGGCAGAGTTGTCATAGGCAGGTGATGGGTCGCTAGGCTGTACGGGCCAGGAATCCAGGTAGGGGGACAGTAATAAGCATAGGGATGGGACTTCAGGTGAGATGGGTGAGAAGAAGGCCAAGCACACGGATGGCTGATGACAGGTGATGATATACCTCACAAGTGAGGTAAGGGGGGAAGAGAGAGAGAGTGGGTTAGTATTACTGAAAATCAAATGGTTAATGTCAATAAGTAATCCGTGGTACTATATATTGTTACAGTATACCATAGTGAGAATAGGCAAGAGAGGGAGAGTTGAGAGAGAGAGAGAAGGGGAGAGAGGAGAGGGGGGGGTTGTACGGCGTGGCACATGGTGAGGGGTAGTCGACACCAGCGCAGGTATGGTCAGTGACCACCATCGCACGCATGACTGGGGTCCCAGTCACACGAGGATCAGCAGGGTGGTCCATTCCAAAAATCCCTGAGGTGGGTGAAGTTCCACACCCCACCATACCTAACTATGGGAGGCAGTAAAGAGGTATGTTTTAAGTCTAGACTTAAAAATTGAGGAAGGGAGATTATTCCAGAGAACGGGTGTGCGATAGCTGAAAGCTCTGCCCCCTACTGTAGTTTTGACAGTGAACCTAAGTACAACATATTAAATAAATTCTGAAAGGCAGAAACAAAACTGCAAGTTAAGACTATCAGCCAGCCTAGAACAGAAACCACCAGCCTGTAGCTCAGTGGTTGTATACTTCAAGAAGAGCACAGGTTTGAACACAGCTAGATAGTGCTTCACAAGTCTGGAACAGGGGACAGCCAGTGAACAAGAATACTGTCAAAGAAGTACACACATTCCAGGAGAAACTGGTGCACAAATGGATACACTATTGATCCCAAGCTGAAGAGAATCTGATGTGAAGTTTAGAGCAAATAATTCAGAAGCAACTCATGTTCCTGCTCCAGTGATGATTAACCATATCACACAGATGTGTAGTGATAAGCCATTTAGGACATTGATGGCCATAGCAACAGCATTCAGATTTTAAATAATAGGCAGTATCATATATGTGAATCTGGAACATGACTGTCAGGATGTTCCTTTCATGAGAACCCAGACAATACAGTAGCTCTGGAAAAATAATTGAAATCCATATATCAGCACAGTGCATATTTTCCGGAGGCACTGTATGATAATGGTCTAGGGGGAACACATTTGAGGGTGTCTCACAGAATAGCTATATTAGGACACAAGCTTATGTTGCATGTAGTGTTGTCTAGTGTAGTCTGACAAAAAAATATCTCATGTACCATAGTATATAGCCCAGGCTGAGTGATGTTTCTCATACATAATAAACTTAGCAAGAGAAAACATATGGCACATAATGCAATATTCTGAGGGGAATGAAATGTGAAAATAGTTTAGACATTTTATGTTTGCATTACATACACAGTTTACATACCATCTACAACAGGAAACCTTTTACAGGAAAATGTATTTCTATGATGAAGTTATTTGTCACATTTTAATGGTGAAATGACTATATAAGTATAACTATGTCACATTTTAATGGTGAAATGACTATATAAGTATAACTATGTCACATTTTAATGGTGAAATGACTGTATAAGTATAACTATGTCACATTTTAATGGTGAAATGACTGTATAAGTATAACTATGTCACATTTTAATGGTGAAATGACTGTATAAGTATAACTATGTCACATTTTAATGGTGAAATGACTGTATAAGTATAACTAGCTCACTTCCTCATTGTTTTTTCCTCACCCCTTCTCTGAGAACCCACCCTCCTCCAACTGCACTTCATCTCAACACTACAAGGGATGGCAAAACAAACCCATCAAAGGGACTTTTTAATTTTGCATTATCCAATCTAGCATTGCATTTACAATGAAAACAGTCATTATTATCGTCAACATTATCCAATCTAGCATTGCATTTACAATGAAAACAGTCATTATTATCGTCTCTCTATGCATTATCCAATCTAGCATTGCATTTACAATGAAAACAGTCATTATTATCGTCTCTCTCTATGCATTATCCAATCTAGCATTGCATTTACAATGAAAACAGTCATTATTATCGTCAACATTATCCAATCTAGCATTGCATTTACAATGAAAACAGTCATTATTATCGTCTCTCTATGCATTATCCAATCTAGCATTGCATTTACAATGAAAACAGTCATTATTATCGTCTCTCTCTATGCATTATCCAATCTAGCATTGCATTTACAATGAAAACAGTCATTATTATCGTCAACATTATCCAATCTAGCATTGCATTTACAATGAAAACAGTCATTATTATCGTCTCTCTCTATGCATTATCCAATCTAGCATTGCATTTACAATGAAAACAGTCATTATTATCGTCTCTCTCTATGCATTATCCAATCTAGCATTGCATTTACCATGAAAACAGTCATTATTATCGTCAACATTATCCAATCTAGCATTGCATTTACAATGAAAACAGTCATTATTATCGTCAACATTATCCAATCTAGCATTGCATTTACCATGAAAACAGTCATTATTATCGTCAACATTAACCAATCTAGCATTGCATTTACAATGAAAACAGTCATTATTATCGTCTCTCTCTATGCATTATCCAATCTAGCATTGCATTTACAATGAAAACAGTCATTATTATTGTCTCTCTCTATGCATTATCCAATCTAGCATTGCATTTACAATGAAAACAGTCATTATTATCGTCAACATTATCCAATCTAGCATTGCATTTACAATGAAAACAGTCATTATTATCGTCTCTCTCTATGCATTATCCAATCTAGCATTGCATTTACAATGAAAACAGTCATTATTATCGTCTCTCTCTATGCATTATCCAATCTAGCATTGCATTTACCATGAAAACAGTCATTATTATCGTCAACATTATCCAATCTAGCATTGCATTTACCATGAAAACAGTCATTATTATCGTCAACATTAACCAATCTAGCATTGCATTTACAATGAAAACAGTCATTATTATCGTCTCTCTCTATGCATTATCCAATCTAGCATTGCATTTACAATGAAAACAGTCATTATTATTGTCTCTCTCTATGCATTATCCAATCTAGCATTGCATTTACAATGAAAACAGTCATTATTATCGTCAACATTATCCAATCTAGCATTGCATTTACAATGAAAACAGTCATTATTATCGTCTCTCTCTATGCATTATCCAATCTAGCATTGCATTTACAATGAAAACAGTCATTATTATCGTCAACATTTTTATCACGGTTTACCATTATACCGGTAATCGTTACATCCCTAGGGGAAGCTTTTAGAAGATGTCTGCATTATATGCCGATGCCTCATATAATATATTTTTAATTATGCATTATCCAATCTAGCATTGCATTTATCTGCAAGGTACAATATCCAAAGAGTCTATGAGAGACAATAAAATGTTCCAAAATGTATCAACCTGTAATAGAAAGCCTCTCCAGTTTTATAAAAGATCCTTTTTGATCCTCCAGTCATAACATAGGAGCAAAGCTGAGTCCAGTTGGACAGTTCCAGTCACCTGATCAGCAGGGTGCAGAAGTCCATGGTATGTTGTGTCTCAGCTGAGAGGTCTTTGTTTTTTGAGATAATAAAGAAAATGTTTTTGTTATGGCACTGTAACACTTTAATATGTATACAATAGCTGAACTATTTCAGATAAAGACATTAGGGCTAGGGATGTAACAGTAAGAAAATTTAACCTCACAGTTATAGTGACCAAAATTATCACGGTTTTCGGTATTATCACAGTATTTCCAAAAGTGTGTTCAATATGTTCAGAAAGCACTGATAGGCCTACACAAGCTGAAATAGTTTCAAAAAGTGTCCCGTTTTTTTCTTCATGTAAAAAGACGCAGAGTGGCTACATGTATCAGTGCACATTTTGCAGTGAAAAAGTTCCGCCTTTTAAAATCAGGTGTAGCCTAATCCTAATCGTAGTTAAAACCATCAATTAGACAACAGAATCAGTACAGTAACAGTTTAGTTCTATTGTACCAGGCCTACTGTATGTCAAAAGCAGGCTCGGATGAAGCTGGGAAGGATTAAACATACGGTTTCCACACCGCGTTAATCAACAGTGATAATCATGATGTTTGAAATGAAAACAGTAATTATTATCGTCAACATTTTTATCACGGTTTACCATTATACCGGTAATCATTACATCCCTAATTAGGGCAAGCTTTAGAAGATGTCTGCATTATATGCCGATGCCTCATATAAGATAAGATAAACTTTATTGTCCCTCAAGGGGAAATTTGTCTTGGGCTGTAAAGTGCCTTCACTGAACAACCATCACATACAGGACAACAACAACTCGATGTATGACATGGAGTCTGTAAGGTCATGATAATACACACAATTTGTATGACTATTTTGACAAAAAATCTGGTACAATGGTATATAGGTGAGTTCATATAGAAACCTAGATTCCCCACTGGCCTCTAGAACAAATGTCAACATTGCTGCCATCTTATGGAGGGCAACACCAGGTGGTAAATTAATGGAAGTCAATTGAGAAAAAAAGAAACTATTTTCCTTGGCTTAAATAGTGTTTGAATTTTGAATTTTAAAATATAGTTTATCTACCTTTAAAAAAAAAAACATTTATGGCCATCGGTTGAGAAATGTATAAGTTTGAGGGCTTTGTAACCCAAAATTCTTGCAGCTGCTCATTAACCTCCGTTCATTTGCTGGTAAGTATAGCCCATATGTGGTGGCTGCATTGACATATTCCACCTAATAACTTAACACACAATGCAGTATCTAGTGTAGGGTTCTATATTTATGTGTGAGGTATGTGCTGCCCCCTGCAGGTAACCCCCAGAACCTAGTCAACGTCAGCCGTTTCTCAGACGTAACCCCAGGCCTAGGCAGTTAAGACCCACGATACCCCCTTGAGGTTATTGTAGATAGCAGGGACCTACTGTCGAGCGAAGTCGCACGTCTTCCCTCTGCGGCGCAGATAACCTATTACTCCTATTTTAAATATCCCCCTTGGAAGTTGATCAGGCTTCTGTGGTGGATTTATTGAGATGTTTATGAAATAAGGAGCGACTACGTCTAGGTCTCGAACAGTTGGCTAACGTGCGAAGATGTTTGACCCTAGAATTTATCTAGAGACACAGGTTATAGGCTACTTCTTGCTCAGGTTTTATAAGGATGGAGATTTTGTTACCGTCCAGCAGTACTAAAGTCCAACTAACCCAAGTCTTAGACAGAGCAGATGAATAACCACAGAAGAAACCAGTTATCTTACCCTCCTGCTGGAATTCGTAGAAAAACCAAGAAAAGACACAAATACTGCTTGAAGAATTGGATGCCAAGGTTAAATGAGTTCTTTACTTTTCAGCACTTTGGGGATGTTAACAAAATGCGGCGTAATATCCACTTGCAGGTTACAATGTTGTAGAAAATATAAAAAGAGTAAATCCACAAAATAGGAAAATAGTAAATCCACACATGGAGAAGAGATTACAATAAAAATGGTAAATCCACAAATGGAGAAAAAGAGAATAGAAGGAAAAAAGTAAGTCCTCAAAAAAGGGGAAAAAGTCAGCTGATTGTCTTCTGCAGTCACTCTCTGTTGGAGTAGCAGGTCTGATATCTGCAACAGGTTCCACGGAGTTTCGGTCCGCGACTCAGCCTGGCACGACGTCCAACACTTTGCTTCAACGATTTTCGGAGGACGAATTCTAACAACCGCACGCGACATCATAAAGCAAAAACCCAACGAGTTGAAGGAAGGAAAAAAGAAGAAGCAGCCCCGATCATTTGGTTCGACCCCTATTTATACTAGGTGGACTTAACCTCCCCCACACATTCCTGAGACAAATCAATCCTATTTTCCCATGACAGTTTAGAACCTTCTAGAAGTTCCCACGATGGCTGGGAATATTCTCACGTTAGCTGGGAAAATTCTCATGATAGCTAATACATTCTAGAAGTCACTGATCTTAACCAACAATTTAAGATGACATGCATTAACATACTTCTCCGGGTTACATTTCGGAGATGATACATTACATTCAGGTTTCCAGATAGTTTCCAGAGGTTACACAAACAGTTTACATTCAATGGCAATTATAACCATGTGACACATTACATTTAGCAACATACACTTTTACAGTCCTCAAGAGAGATCGGTTACATTCTTACAGGTTACAAACACTTATGGCATTAACTCTTCACACAATCTGAATACATTCATTTAAACAGTTTAAGGCACTTTACCCATTTCACAGTTTGAGACATACAATTCTTTACATGCATAATTCCCTAGACTTTATAAGGTCAGGCTACTAAAATACTTGTAATGATACATTTCATTCATCGTACTTTATTATTTATTATGAGGTCATTGTTTGCAGTTATGGTTCATTTTCCATTCTTGTATTCACATTCAATAATCATCAACTATTTCTGAGGTCAGGGTGATCTGGTTTAGTAATCCTGCACATTGTTCAACATCTGCTTCAACACATTCATTCACTTCCACGCTTTCAGGTGAACTTAATTCAAGAGTAGGTTGCAAGGTCATTGGTTTAACATTACGATTCAATTCCTGGTCAGTTTCTTTCCTAATTTGTCTAATCATATTTTCTAGATCAGAGAGATTACCTTGATAGCTAGCGCTGAATCTAGCCTTTCTGCGTTTTCGCCTTGTAAGACGTATTGATTTTGTGCTATCGCTCTGGGGTCCATACGGTTGGTGTTCTGGCAACACGTCAGGTAAATAGAATAGAATAGAATAGAATATAGAATAGAATAAAATAGAATAGACTGTGGACTACGTTCTATCAAGGAGTACCCACACAGTGGAGTTTCCCGGTCCTCTGAAGGAAGAGAAATGGCTGGATAAAACCTGCACATATCAAAATACATAGAGTAAAATATTCCGTTACAATAAGAGTGTCTGAATTGGATTGAATCGTTAGAAACAATACCACTGTTTCAGGGACATATTGCACAATTGTGCTCACAAGTAAGATTAGAATGATTTTGACAGCCCTCATCTTGGCCTGATTGGCCCTCTCTCTCTCCCTCCCTCCATCCCCAGGTTGGGGTTGTTTCAGAGCTCTGAGGACTGCCAAAAAGCAGAACAGTTTCACCACAATCAGAACCATAATCAAACTTGGAAATGTATACCAAACAAACGTTATGGCATAGATCAAACTACAGGCTAGGATTATTAGCCAGACCACAGTTGAGCATACCATCTTGTACCTCAGTGCTTTGTATTTTAGAAAAACTACAGGGTAGACCACAGCCATATAACGCTCCACACAAATGGAGGTCTGAAACAGGGGACGTCCAGACAGTAACAAGCCACAGAATAAATATTGTGCAAGTTGCAGTATATTATTGGAATTTGTACACCAGGAAAGTAGGTTAAGTAGTGACAGTATTCCCACTACAATTTCACACAGAGACAAATTTAGTTCGAAAAAGCAGGATACTAGAGTCTGTGCAGGATTCAAAACGATAAGCCACGTTATGTAGCTGTTCAGAGGCACGCCTATCATGCTGATGGCTACAATTGCTATATAACCAATTTCGAACTGGCAGAATTCACTTGTAGTGTTCGTGTGGGACAGAGAGGGGAATGCTGTAACGTTGGATGTGTACATCCTCAAGTTGCTGTTCAGCTGATGATATATCTGTAGTAACATAAAAAATAAAATGAAAGGACATAGATATTTAGAATATAAACACAATTGTCTGTGCAACCAAGAACATTTTAAAAGTCTGATAATACACTTGTCTAATGCTGATCCATATAAGGGATTGTCCATTACTGTATATTCAAAGCACCTATATATGTGTTTTCCTTGAAAGATCACTCAGTCAAATTAAATTTAAGATTATCATCTGATTTTGTTTGTTTTTGTACCAAAAATAGTGTCTGTTCACTGTTGAATTGCAATGACATGGCAAGTCCATTACATTTGCTTTACCATACACAAAAATGTATAAACGCAGAGGGGTGAAAATCCTGACATCACATTTACATTTACATTCCATTATTTTGTAACTATTACTTTGCAAAATCTGATGAACAAATAGCACTAATCAAGCTACACTCATTATTATATATCTATATTTTGCTTCCATGCAGAAATCAAACATCATTCTTACCGAGGCGATAACATCTGACAAGAGATGTTGGGTGGCCTGATGTGCTGATCACAATATACAATGATGTGCTGAACGGGGCTGCTATGCACAAGAGTGCATGTTTCGAGAGTGGAAAACCTATTGGTTGTGGTTTTTAAGAAACACCTGCAATGCACCTACCATAACACCTGCAATGCAAATGCTGTGTCAGAGCAATGACAGATACTGACCATCTGGGTCCCACAACTATGACAGGGCATTACTCATGTCTGACAGGACAGGAGGCTGAAGGTCACAAGGATGTCAGCATATAAGTGTGCTATATAAATAAATATGACTTGACTATATAATTGACTATATGATAGTTATTTGTATAAAATGAGTGTATTTCATAAATAGGAGCAACAAGTAAAACGATATACAGTACAGGGTTCCCACGGGTCATGGAATTTCTGGAATATCCTGGGATTTTGGAAAGTCTATTCCAAACATGGAAAGGTCAGGGAATTTTATAATTCTTGGGGCAGTCATGGAATATCAGGGAATTTTGTTGTAGCAGTTTAAAATGTACTTGCCAAATATAATACATTAATTCAAATATGTCCACGCCGAATTGGAGTATGTCTGGTTATTAGCTTTACTGCTTGCTTGAGTAGCCCAAATTGATTTATTCAATGCCCATTAATCCATTTCCCGCTAGAAAGAAGTAAATGATTCTTGAACGCTGTGCTGCTCTGAAATCATAGGTCGGTATATTGTACAATTAATGATATACAGTAGTTAGTCATGGAAATTCAGGTTTTTTGTAAGGTAAAGTCAGGGAAAAGTCATGGAATTTTACATTTGACTTAGAGTGGGAACCCTGCCTCCAACTGGACAAGGTTGTCCTCCACACTGATGACCCTTTCAAGCATAAGCAATTTATTACATGCTTTGTCACCAATCATCAATCGATCATTTGCAATCAACAACATTCAAAAGCTGAATATACTTATACTTGTTTGGCCCATAGACTGTATATATACATTCTATGGTTTGGCCAGTCAGGAAGTCATGCCAGGTCTGCCACGCTTCCTCTCATTTCTTTTCAGCACCTCCATACCAGGAGTGATGATGAAGCGCTTGGCCTTTGTCATTTTTTTTGCGATAGGCTGCCTTCTGCCTCTCTTGGGCCTTCTCGATGTTGATGAGCACCTGGACAGATTCATGTACTTTGTAAGATTACACAGAAAGAAATGAGACATTCTGTTGAACACTTTTCAGGAATAAAATTCATTACTTTGTTAAACACATCCGCATCTGCCTCAGTGCGTTCTTGAACAAAGGCCTCAATGTCCTCCTTTGAAATAGCTACAACTTCTGCAACTGGATCACCACCTGCAATCTATTTCACAAAGTGAAAGTTGATACTTAAGTTGAACATGGCAACAAAAGAAAAAATGAACTAGATGTACCGCAGAGCGGTACAAAATATGACCGCCGCCCAGTCCAGCACATTTTTTCCACAAAAATAAATCACGCCTATATGAAACGCCTATATGACTCTAACTGTCTCACTAAATTGCATTATCCACACTCAATTCTCAATGGTATCTGCTAGACAACAAGTACCAAAACATGATTAGTTCATAGATTTCACATGTAAAATTCATTTTATACAACCCCACCCCCATCTTGCCTGTTCATAATTCTGAGAAATTCTTGAATTGCGTGCATGTGTGCGTGCACACGTTTATGTTTGTGTGTGTGTGTGTGCGCGTGCTTATGTGTTTGTCTGCGTATGTGTGTTTGTGCATGTGCATGCATGCGTACATATGTCTACTGTGTGAGTATGTGTCATACTTATGATTACTGTGAATGTATGTGTGTGCGTGTGTATCTGTTTATGCACATGTGTGCACATGGAATGGGTTAACATGACCCCTGGAGGCAAACATACAGAAAAAATTGGTCATCCTAGGCCCTACGGTTCTCAAGATATTCACAGAAAACTGTGTCTGCCCTACCCTCCTTTCGGGGGGTCCAGTCCAGCGGGGGGGCTACAGATCAAAATGAAAAACGATGGTTCCATGCTATCTATGTGGGGTTACATTACAAGTTTCGTGTACCCCGGTCTTTCAGTGTCCCAGGAATCCTTGTTGGGCCCCCCATGAACGAAAGTTCACAAAACTTGGCATGCATTCGGAAGGTGTCATAATGATCCTACACTTTCAATTTCGTGCAGTTTTGACCATGTCAGCCAGAGATATTGAGATGAAAACACCTAATTTTTTGCTTTTTAATTTTTAACTAGGTGGCGCTATACATGAAATAAGTGGTAATGGGATGGGTTGACATGCCCCCTTAAGACCAACATACAAAAAAAGGTGGACCTCCTAGGCCCTACGGTTCTCGAGATATTCACAGAAAACTGTCTCCGGCCACCTACAGGCCAGTTGGTGTATAGTAACATAAATTAATTTATTGTGTGGCCCCCCATTAACGGAATTCCACGAAACTTGGTGTGCATTCAGAGGGTGTCATAATGATCCTACACTTCCAATTTTGTGCAGTTTTGACTATGTTAGGTCACAGATACCTGCGATTACAACACCTCATTTTTACTTTTTTGTGTTTAACTAGGTGGCGCTATACATGAAATGAGTGGTATGAATGGGTTGACATGGCCCTTTGAGATCAACATAAAAAAAATGGTCCTCCTAACCCCTACGGTTCTCGAGATATTCACAAAAAAACTGTGTCTGCCCTACCCTCCTTTCGGGGGGTCCAGTCCAGCGGGGGGGCTACAGATCAAAACGAAAAACGATGGTTCCATGCTATCCATGTGGGGTTACATGCCCACCAAGTTTCGTGTACCCCGGTCTTTCAGAGCTTGAAGCTTCTTTCTCAGAGAAAACAACCCTCCTCAAGGAATGTCCATCAGTCCCTCTGTAGAACATGATGTCACCTGAAAAAGAAAAAAATGACAGCAGATGTTAATTGTAACACACAAAAACCTACACTTATGAACAAAAATATAAATGCAAAAAATGCAAAAAATAAACAAAACTAAAATATAAAAGAAACTACATTGCCATTACAACCTTGTCTACTGTAGGTGGAAGACCTGGCCATTAGCAACACTAAGTGTGGGTACACCAAGTAACTTGTGTTACAGTCACGGTTACCTCTGGGCTAGATTTTATTAATGAAGTTGTCAATCTAGCTTAGTCCCTCAGGTAAATTATATAATATAATAATGACACATGTAATCGTGAAAGTAGACATACACCTTTCATAACCCGAGACACTCGAAAACATTTGATTGACTCATTTTGAAGGTGATGATCTGTGCTTTGGCGAACTTTAAAGGTGCTCTAAGCGATGCCACACGCTTTTTAGGCTAAAACATTTTGTCACTTACTGCAAACATAACCTAACCAACCAGCTGTCTGTGTCCTAAATACACTGTAAAAAAACGTAATCTCTGTGGACAGCCCAGGCTCCAAAAACGGCAACAAAAACAACCTTGGCAAACCTAGCCCATAAAAACATAACAAACTGTTCCAGCAAATGATAGATGAGATGCGCGTTTAGGAGCGTTTCAATTGCACGGGAGGGAGGGGGAGGAAGTAGCGAGCTAGCTCTCGATTTTGTTTGAAAGTCAACAGAAGTGACGTTACCCAGCATCGCTTAGAACACCTTTAATGCAAGTTAGCAGTCCAGCTAGTTTTCTGATAATCTAACACAACTGGTTAGCAAAGTAATTCAGTTTAGTTAAAGTGCGTATGTCAGGTTAAAAAACATTTTTGACAAATTAAGGGACATGAAGCAAGATAGTAGTGAGTAGTGATTTTTCTTGAAAAATCAACTTTAAATACAATAGAACAGTATTTACAGTTATTTTTATAACTGAATTTATGAACATTCCAGGAAACATTCCAGACACAATGATGACCTCATAAGAGGGAGTCCAGCAAAGTTGGTCAATTAAAACACATGGGATAAGGGATCATACAGTAAGTTTTTTTACACTGATGAGGCCAAAAACATGACTTCATTCCAGTATGTCATGCTAGAGTCTACTACCTGCCTGACATGAAAAATATCTTGATACATTTTTTTCTTTACTGGCAACCATTATTGATCTTAAAATATGATGAAGAGGATATGGGTAAGTAGCAATGCTTGAAAATGCCAGTTGTGTCACTTGCCATCACATATAGGCCATTATATAGCCTAAAGTAAACTAAGTAGAATCAGTAAGCAACTCATTAGTCTGTGTTCAGCCAACCATGGGCATATATGCTTTTCTTTAGAGACCTGACTATAAAACCATCAGTGTATATGGGCTACCACACATTAGGGGTGGGCGATATATATCGTCTGCGATAATATCGTGATTGTTGTTTTAACGATGTGCAAATTTACATTATCGAGTATTTAAATTACTTATGGGGAAAAAACACTCAAAATCACGCATTAAAACCCCATACATTCACTAAATACAGGAGGTGTACAGTATGCGAGAGAAGCCCCTCGTTGCATCAGAGCAAGTGTCACATGATCGCTAGTGGGTCCACCTTGTCACACGCAGGCCTAATGTTTATTTTGTGTAGCGACCGAGACGTACGCCTACTTGGGATTTTGTGCAGCTACTTCTGTTCTGTTCACGTAGCATTGATGAGAGTCACATTTTTTCCTACATGGTATTATATGGAGAGAAAACATTAGCCTTTGAGTATTTTAGTAGTCAGTTGTAAACAAAGAACTCTTCTCATGTAACCCTTTTGTAAATGGACTAAAGTTCGCTCTAAATCTAAACAAAACATCGAAGGAAATAACTGATATGTACTCTGTTGGTCTGCTTAGTTTTACAGTGAATCCTAAGTAGGCTAAAGGTTTTTGAAAACTCTCTTGGGAAACTGTTAGGCCTATTCATCTTCTCTAATGTAGCTGGCTAGACCATGTCATTGCCACACACACAAGTGGGGGCAAAATTGGAAATGTGTCATAGAGTGACAATGAATTGGTTGATTTGGTTAAAAAGTCACAGGTTAGGTTATTGGTTATTATTGTATTGATGCTATTCATAAATAATGAGCTGTAAAGTAACTCAGACTTTTACAAAAATGTTTTTAAAGGATATTGACTAATTATCGTTATCGTCAAAAACACAAAAAATATCGAGATATTATTTTTTTGTCCATATCGCCCACCCCTACCACACATTTGCTCTTTATATATCCATCTGCTTATCAACTAATGTTAGCTATAGACATACTATTAATTTGCATACTGATTCTACGTAACTTGTTGTATATGAAAGCCTATGTGATGACAAATGACACAACTGCCATTTTGAAGCCATGATACTAGTGATCCGATCCTACTCACACCCCTAATCAATTTCTCACTGATGATTTGATGGCCATAATTTACCTAAATTTTGTAGCCTATTTGTCTTTACTTTGTCCCTGCCAGTCAGGCTCATGCTTGTATGTCATAGAGGACATTTTTGGCCTTATCAGTGTAAAAGAAAATGCAGTTCCCATTCTCCCCTATGCTCAACTTTGCTGGACTCCCTCTTATGAGGTCATCACTGTGTCTGGAATGGTCATAAATTCAGTTATAAAAAATAACTGTAAATATTGTTCTATTGTATTTAAAGTTGATTTTTTAAGAAAAATCACTACTCACTACTATCTTGCTTCATGTCCCTTCATTTGTCAAAAATGTTTTTTAACCTGACATATACACTTTAACGTCATAAGAGATTTCTGACATATTCTGCATAGTAAATTAGTTAAAGCATTTACACCACGTAACTTACCTTGAAGAGAGAAGTTTTTAGCTGCTTTCCTTTTCTTGGAGGACTCAGTGACTCCTTGCTTGTACTTTTTTTTGTACTCTTTGCTGGAAAGATTAAAGAAAATGTCGTGTAACAACACCATCCTAACAACTGTCTGTCACTATCAAAATCACAAAATGCTTTAAATAAAGATAACTATGCGCTAACAAGTTAGCTGATATGCTTTGTCGGCTTCTGACAGTTAACGTCAAGACAAAAGTTAATTAGGGCTGGCTAATGCTACAAACACTAACGCCGGTGATCCACTAGCATGTGATGCGAACTCCGCGACGCAGTATCCCTATTCATTTCTATGAGAAGCGAATTCCGCACCTATATAGGATTCTGGGTATGCGGTGCGATGAGTGCTGTGGCTGCGGCGCGTCAAAAAGTTCAGCAATCCCCAACTTTATGCAAATTAATCCGTCCATCGCGAGGCGAGTATCCAATAGCAGAGCAATATGCAGGGGAGGTCCATCATCACGTAGCCTAAACAAAACCTCATTTTCCGGTACTGTGGTTACCGCCAACGTACAGAACAGAAACATGGCAGATGAGAAAAATTAATCATAGCAGTGTCTACATTTCCGTGTTTGTATGATGTGTGGCTAGAATCCTACAGGGACAACTTCATGATTGAAATGACCGCCCAACTTGCAAACTAATTTATAGATGTGACTTTCCCTCGGTAATTTCAAAATAGTGGAGGGAAACATTTTGTTTGGTTGTTTACTAGGCTACCTGCTCTTGCCCTGCCGTTTCCACCCATCTACAAAAGGGAACGCCCATCAAAGCGTCTTCATGGAGGGTAGTGTCGCGATTTGGGGAGTTCGCATCGAATGCTAGCGGATGATGCTAGCAGCGTAAAGGTATGAGCTACACCAGTCACGTAACTGAAGCGTTCTGTTCGCGTAGCGTCTGCTGCAACAATTAGCTGCCACTATAATCAATGGAAGTAGCTACACCAGACGTGATAGCGGCACGAAAAAAAATAGACCAGTCTTTTAAAATGGATTTTACGCATCGCGAACGCTTCAGTTACGCGTCTGGTATAGCTCATACCTTAGAAACTAAACAACTTGAATAACTTGCTAATGAATAGTAGGCTACTAAAAACGAATGTAAATTATCACTACAAAAGCAAATAAACAGTTAATAATAATAATAGTTAATAATAGGGCCTGTGGTAGATGTGTAGCCTGGCTTAACTAGAATTGCGGTTCCGAGGAACTGCAAGAGTGTGTTTGATCAGGGGCCTGGAACTCGGCCTCATCCAAGGATTCCAACGGTACCTCATTTATGAAAATTGGACATACGGGTCAAAAGTTACATGCACACACCTTCATATACACAGAGAGCCCAGCCCTTAGACATTGCCAGATGGCTTCCCAGACAGCATTTACATCTGTGCCAGATCTGTTTTTGAATCAGCAGATTCGCGAACTCACACTATGCAGATCTGCACCAACTTTGCGCCAGACTTGTCTGTAGCTTCTGACTGTGACAGTCCATCCACCGGGTGTGGCGCCTATCCGGGGCAGCTTCGCAGACCAGACGCGCCACAACTGAATTGAGTCCGCCCGGTGGGTGTGGGCCAGATCCGCAGGAGCTGCGCAGACCTGACGCGCCACAACTAACGGAACACTTTTCCCCCACATAAACCTGCAACTCCACGTTATGTGATTATGCAGTGTGGAGGAAGACTACAGGCTGCACCGTCTTTGTGATTATTGGTAAGTGCATTATACAAGTATCATTTTAAATGTAAACTGGTGTTGATGTCATTTTAGTCTGCTAAATATTTAGGCCTGTATTAAACATGAAAGTTTACAAAGTTAGTTTACTCTGAAATTCTGACAACCTGAAACGTGCCAGACAAGCTGGGTAGTAGCTACGGTTAGCTTGTAGTCTAGGTTCTTTTAAACATGCATCCACAACTATGTGAACATGAGCTTTAAGGCTAAATTGGTGAGCTTTGCTTATTATTCACCAAAATCGAAACCAAATATCGTGTCCATTGTGTGTTAGCTGCAAATTCGTAGCCATTAGCGCTAACATTACCCACTTTGTCTGTAGCTAGCCTTGCTGCTAGTAGCACTGCAGGTATTGCATAGAAAAACTTGGCTGTAAACACTAGGCTTTTTATCGAAGGTCCACAAGAATTGTCTTTGTTTCTTTGCTTTGTGTGCTTTTTGTACGTCTCATAGGAGCAGTGAGGGAGAATCGCAGGTTGATTAACGTTAGTCCATTGGGCTAGTTTTTGCCCTGGTCCTCTGACATCCATCCGTGAACGGCGCTGCTATTCACCGTCTGCTCGAAAATATTTCTCAGGACAGCTACTAGCCTCTGCGAGAGATCTGCCGCTGCCGCGACCAAGGAACTGCTGCTGACCTGCGCTGCCATGATAGCAGCCTGCCCTGCAGTCTGGATTGAGTAGCCTAGCTAACGTCGAAGAACTCTCACGAAACAACAGTCGCTGTCAAAGTCCACCGACCCGCTGATCTGCAGGATCGCCCAACTGTTCTGTGCTTTCAGTGCTCCCCAGACTGTCAGTAATCTTCCTCCGACACAGCTGAGCGCCGTCGTCATCATCATCGGGACATCAGCCGGTTAGATGCAACGGACTATGTTAACATGACATGTTCTTTCAGTGCGTTTAGCGGAGTTTGTTTATCAACATAAGCCTTATATTTCACATTTTGGTTTGTGTTATGTTGTAGGCCTAGGCCTAAGCTTAGGCTAGCGGACACAGTGTTCTCTTTTGCCTTTTTAAAATAAAAAACTATTTTGAAAATTACAAATTGTGTGGGTCTTAATTGTCTGATAGCTTAAATATGAATCACAGACCAGGGCCAGATGAGCCCCAGATGTAGAATATGAGTCTGGGCCAGATCCGCACCAAATGCCATGGCAATATTAACTGTCTCTGATCCGTAATTCCAACCTGTTCCGGTATTGGCCCGTTGGAAGAAATGACCCCGGGGCAGGTCCGTTTAGAGGATCTGCGCCAAATGCTAATGAAGATCTGGACCAAATCTGGCCCAAATATATTTTGCTGTCTGGGTTAGACCTCTGCCAGGTGCAAGCTTAAGCAATTAGAGCTGTGATGTCATAATCAAAATTAGAAAAACGCTGAAAAACGGGAATAACGCAAAAACGACAAGGGCCAGCGACACGAAAGTAACAAGCTCCCTACACCGGTTCGGGCCTGAATGTTTGGTGTTGAAACCGCGTCGATAGCTCAAACGGTCTGGGAGCAGTAGTCGGTACAAAAAGTGAGTGAAAAGGAAGATATAACTAGAATTGCAGTTCCGAGGAACTGCAAGAGTGGGTTTGATCAGGGGCTTGGAACTCGGCCTCATCCAAGGATTCCAACGGTACCTCATTTATGAAAATCGGACATACGGGTCAAAAGTTACATGCACACACCTTCATATACACAGACAGCCCAGCCCAGCCCATTAGACATTGCCAGATGGCTTAGAACTCTGCCAGGTGCAAGCTTAAGCCATTAGAGCTGTGATGTCATAATCGAAATTAGAATCCTTGAACATTCCGCCATTCATTTCAATGGGGCCCAAAAACGGCGAAAAACGGGAATAACACGAAAACGACAAGGGCCAGCGACACGAAAGTAACAAGCTCCCTACACCGGTTCGGGCCTGAATTTTTGGAGTTTGAACCGCGTCAATAGCTCAAACGGTCTAGGAGCAGTAGTCGGTACAAAAGGTGGGTGAAAAAGAAGATATAATAAGAAAACTTAAGAAGAACAATAGCCCACAGCATGGCGAAGCTGTGGTCTTGCTGGATCAAACCCACTAATAATATGAAAACTTAAGAAGAACAATAGTGGGCTTGCTGGATCAAACCCACTAATAAATAAAGTAAACTTAAGAAGAACAATAGTGGTCTTGCTGGATCAAAGCCACTAATAAATAAATAAATAAAGTAAACTTAAGAAGAACAATAGTGGTCTTGCTGGATCAAATCCACTAATAATATAGTTTTCTGAAGGTGTTGCGGGCCGGATTAAAATAGCAATAGGCCTAGTCTACTGGCCACTTCAAGAATACTACCCGGTATTTGCGTGAGAATATATTAGTCTGTGAAGATACTGTACAACGCAGATCCACAGATCTGATTTGTTTATGTCATCCTGAAATAATCTAGCAGTGACATGAAAGCTTAGTATGAAAGCATTGTTCTTAATTGTAGTGGCAAAAAGTGAAGCACTGCACCAGTGCCTATAGGCTATATGCTGCGGGCAACAGCTCTCTGGTAGTTGTTGTAGAACTCCAAATCAGTGTGATTTAACCTTATAGGCTGGTAACGTTACATGATCCCTACAGACACGTTCTTATTTTTAACCGTCAATAAGTATGAAAATTAGACCGGATCTGACTATTTGTGGTTTGCTAGCTCTATTTAGCCGCCACAGTGGCTGGTAAATTGCAAATTCACCCGCCAGCGCACAAAAGTATTTGGCGGGGGGCGAGTGGCTAATTTCCATCCCTGGTCTGCAGGCTAACAAAGCATTGTTTTCTATGAATCCAAATATTGGAACTCCAAATAAAAGTAGTCTATGACCTTGTGGCAGCCTATCAAATTATCTGTTTCTGTTTTTACATTAATAATTCAAAACCAACAATTACACTCATGGTCATGGAAAAACATTTGTTGCCTTCAGTCTATAGCCTATACTATCAGAAATATTTGTCCGAAATGTTAGACTAAAACGACACTGCGAGGATACCATATCAGTCCACCAATAGCCTTTTGTATTCCACTTTTATAAACGCTCAATAAAACCATAAAATGTTCTTATTTCATCCAATGAAAGCAGGCATTTTGCGATCTCTGCCCAGTGGAAGTTTGCGAATGAAATGGTCCAACCAGTGCTTCCAGCACCGTTTTGTAAACGCCCCCTTTTCCCAAGTAGATGCGGTGGCTCCTATCTGACCAATGTCCTTCCACTAGTCCTGACAGCTAACCAATCGTAGCAGTCTTAACATGCTCTGTTGGCTTTACATTTACGGGGCTGCTTCAGGAATGTAAACTATTCGACAGAGGCAGACATGGACTTAACAGTTGATAAACTGGAACAAATGGTAAGCCTTCTTTTTATCCTAACAGCAGCCGGAACAGCTATTGCATGTTAACAATCCAGACCATTCTTGATAGTGATATTTTGTGTAATATTTAATGAATGGAGGATGTAACATTAGCTAGCTAGCATTAGCTGACTGGTCGCAAATCAAATAGCCTACCACATCTTTCCCCCGTTTCTTCCCTCTCAATTGTATTGCGTTGAAAAGGGAAACATATGCACGCATCGTTTATTCTTAATACATTTCTGCAGTGTGTCTCAAAAACAGTGACTGATTCTGTTACAATAAAAGGCATGGCACACACACCGAGTGAAATGCTTATTTAGATTGCTCACAGGCGCATTTGATCCTCGCTTTACAACGAGGACATGGAGTACGGGAAAGGCTGCGTTTGCAAAGAGGCCGTATCTGAGTCCCTGGGACCGCGCTCCGTGTACGTGACCGTTAATTTTCAAATAATATAAACGCCCTCCGCGTGTTTAACCTAAAAAAAAGGTTTCCATTCTATCTTAATGCAAAAAACTTGAATAATGTCCAGTGTTATACACGACGGAGTGAAATGTTGATCTGTATTCCTAGTTAGGATATTTTAGCTACGGATCGGTGTAGGCTAGCTAACGTTAACCCACTGGAGGTAACGTTAGTTATGTTATGCTACCTTAGCTACTCAGCTA
Source organism: Alosa sapidissima (assembly GCF_018492685.1). Lineage (NCBI taxonomy): Eukaryota > Metazoa > Chordata > Actinopteri > Clupeiformes > Clupeidae > Alosa > Alosa sapidissima. The sequence continues at coordinate 7,058,207 of NC_055961.1, read as the reverse complement.
GCTTGCTAGCAATAGCATAGTTACATAGCATAGTTCTACTACTACAAACGAGAAGAGCAACAAGCTTGTTGGCGGTGACTTGATTCGTAACGTTAGCAATTTCAAGTCCCGTAGCCAGCATGCATATCTTGCATGATGAAGTTAGATTCGCGATTTGCGTCACGCATCTCGTTTTATTCACTAAAACAGGTTGAAGTTATTTTTTAAAAAAAATTGTGACCGCAAATGGTCAAACATTGATATTTGCCATTATAAGCCAATGTCTGTGTATTGTCATCTGTAACGTTTAAGTCAGCTGGAAATGAACACAGCGGCTAGTTAACCACAACCTCGGAACACCAGTTGGTATTTGCCCCTTGGGAATATAACGTTAATAAAGAAACACAACGTTAATGTAGTTGACTTACATAGAAGGTACACATATAAGGCTTGTGATGGGCTGGATTTATCAAGAATTCTGAGGTTGTTAACATCGGAAATTGCACTAATAACAAAAGTGTGTCTTGTCTGCAGTGTTTCCTCTAAAAAAAAAACTTTTAGCAGCGGTGGCAAGCCTCTATTTACACACAACACAATTTTTAAAACTAAGGCTTAGACTCATAGGACCTAGTTATTGTCTATAGCTTAATTTGGACCAATAGCCTATTCATATAAAATAAACTTATTATTAGCGAAGCTGCGAGGCAACCCATAGTGCTATGTTTTCTTCCCTATTATTATTGGGGGCCAAGCAGAGAAGCTCCCATTGTGTTTCTATGATTTCTTACTATTATTATTACAGTGAACATGCACTGTACTGTTCTTCCTAGGTTTCTTATTAGAGCGCTCTATTGTTATCCGATTTATTACAGTGCATGACAATGCACTGTACTGTTCTTCCAAGGCTTTTTACAGTGCATGAAAATGCACTATTGTTATCCGATTTATTACAGTGCATGAAAATGCACTGTACTGTTCTTCCTAGGCTGCTTCTTACAGTGCATGAAAATGCACTGTACTGTTCTTCCTAGGCTTCTTATTCTTATTACAGTGCATGAAAATGCTTCTTCTTCTTCTTCTTGTTCTTGTTCTTGTTCTTCCTTCTTTCTTCTTTCTTCTTTCTTCTTCTTCTTCAAAAGGACACGTGGGGAATGTATTTTTCACTTTTGTGAACTTTATACTTTTTGAGATATTAATAAAAAACAAGGTTATTTTTCCCCATAGACTTAATATGGGCTGATGACATCACAATGGGCTAATTAACTTGATTTGCACCTGTATCAACTTCCAGCTGCTCATCTAGGCAAAGAATCAGTTCAACTGATTGCACCTGTATCAACTGCTTTCTGTTGAACTAGGCCAACTCTCTCTGTGTCTCCCCATTCTACAAGGATATAAGGCACATTTCATCCAACTTTCTATCCATTCATCCTCTTCAAACCATTCACTCATCCACCCATTAAACTATCCATCAACATCCATTAAACAATCTGCCTATCAACATCCATTCAACTTTCTGTCTATCAACATCCATTACACTATCTACATTTTTTTTAAACTATATACTCTGTCTCAGGCTTTAAGCATACAATATGGCTCTATTAAGACTGCCGTTAAGCAATTAGAATCCTAGGCCAGGTGGCCAGGCTATATTAAACCTCATCTACCTAGTTCAGTCATTTCAACTATATTAAACTTCATCATGTTGGTTGCCAATTAGCACATCATCTGTTTTAACAATATATTTCACACCATATGTTTTGCATTTTCATGCACTGGTAATTCCCTGGAATTGCGTTTTCTAGTTCTTCTTCTAACACAATTAATGCAGCTTCAACCGTTTAACGTAGAAACTTCATTCAAACTATGTTACGTAGGTCTTACTTAGGACATCTGGGCGATGTATTTTTCATCTTTGTAACTTTAATAATTATTTAATAATTTAACCTTTGAAACTATCCACCTATTTAACTGTTCAGTCATTCCAACTATATTAAACCTTATCTACCTAGTTCAGTCATTCCAACTATATCGAACCTCATCTACCTAGTTCAGTCATTCCAACTATATTAAACCTCATGTTGGTTGCCAATTAGCACATCATCTGTTTTAACAGTATATTTCACACTATATGTTTTGCATTTTCATGCACTGGTAATTCCCTGGAATTGCGTTTTCTAGTTCTTCTTCTTCTAATGCGTTTAATGCAGCTTCAACCGTTTAACGTAGAAACTTCATTCAAACTGTGTTGCGTAGGTCTTACTTAGGACATGGGTGCTATGTGTTTTTCAGATTTGTAACTTTTATACTTTTTAAACTATTAATTAAAAACTATTAAAATTTCCCCATTGACTTAACATTGCCCTTTATGACATCACAGCAATTAAAATCTTCTGCCAGGTGGCCAGGCCAGTCTCAGGCTTTAAAGGAACACGCCACCCAAAATCAGTAGTAATATATGTTCTTACCTTTCACGAGTTGAGTCATACCTCTCCCGCGTCGGTATGTGCACAAACGCTCTGGTGCGCGGCGCGAATGTGTTAGTATGTTGCTATGCTAGCGGCCTCTGCCGTAGCCGTAGAGGGAGTCACGTTGCACTGTTGTGCGGTGGACTTTCAGAATGAATGGAGTCGGCGTTTCTTTAATATCGAGGCGCTAGTTTGTCCGATCATGAATTGCGCTGTCTGTCTGAAAAAGACCCTTCCCATGCAGTCAAAATGAATGGGAGTCTTCAGAACAGGCTTGTCATAGTGTCACCCTGACATGCCAGTGCGTAAAGTAAAATGTGAATGACTTGTTATTTTATCAAGGATTACTTCCTTTTTGCAAAAGATAAAGTACAATAGGCATTAATTAGTAGGCCAGCAGCATGTTGAAATTATGTGCCAAATTGCGTTTTTTATTACAATGATAAAATTGTAAAAGGACGTGACCGAAGCTGAGGCAAGCCTGGCAATAGGCCTATAGGCCCGACGCTATTGTAAAGCAATTTACAAAAGATTCACTGAACAAAAATGCTGATGTGGTACATGAAAATTTAGCTAAAAATGTGGACAATGCAATAAAGCATTTTGGACGATAGGCTATATTGGCACACAGAATAGGCTAGGTAACAGGCCGATGTGCGTTTTATTTGGAGACTGTTTTGCGAGACAGAGACTGAGTTTGCTGCTGATATTCTGGGGATAGGCTACAACATAGCCAATGTAGGACTTTAGCCTTTTAACATATTTGCTGCATTGGATCAGTCTTTCTAGAAAGAACAGGCAAGAGCTTTCTAGCCTCACGTCAGCAGTGCCTCATCCCATATACATTAAAACACAGCGGATGGCGGGCGGGTGCAGTTTTGAAAATTGGTCAAAAAACTTTGCTGATGGATGGACTAAGTTTTGCTATGCAGTTATGGTTGAAATAATAGCCCATCAGCGCATCTCTAGTGTGTGTGCCTCTCTCTCGCTCAGAGGGGAGGGGGAGGCTGAGGGGTCAATCAAGCATGGATTCTAAACTCTGTGGTGGATAGGATCTACAATTAGGTGTTAATTAATATTACTACTTAGGTCGAAGTACTCCCAAGTGCTATTGCGCCAGACATTGTAGTTCACCTGTTTATTCGCTTGGAAAATCGTCACGTTTCATGTTGTGTGACCTTACACATTTTTAATCAACTACTTGTGGAACTGTATTTAAGTAGGGAAAACGTGGATGTGTTTGATTAATGCCATCTTACTCCCGCTACGGCAGAGCCCGCTAGCATAGCAACATGCTAACACATTCGCGCCGCGCGCCACAGCGTTTGAGTGCACATACCGATGCGGGAGAGGTATGACTCAACTCGTGAAAGTTAAGATAAGAACATATATTACTACTGATTTTGAGTGGCGTGTTCCTTTAAGCATACAAACTGGCTCTATTAAGACTACACACCTTGTTCAACTGCTTCCTCTGCCAAAAACTGTTTCAAAATAAAAGTCCTCACTACAATATTTCACTGTTAAACAATTTAACCCTTTAAACTACTGAACTTTTTAACTGTTCAGCCATTGTAACTGTTACTTGTCATCAACTATGACTCCTACCCACTGTAGTTAGTTAGCATGTTAGCATTGTTATCATTTTTAGTAAAACTGCTAAAAATGATTAGTTAAGTTAGCTAAGTAACATGGTTAGCATAGTAAGCATGTTAGTTAGCATAGTTAGCATGACTGCTAAAAATGATTAGTTAGGTTAGTTAACTAACATGGTTAGCATAGTTAGCATTTTAGTTAGCATAGTTAGCATAACTGTTAAAAAATGATTAGCTAAGTTAGCCAAGTCACATGGTTAACATAGTTAGCATTTTAACACTGTTAGCATGCTAGTTAGCATAGTTAATATAACTACTAAAAATGATAAGCTAAGTTAGCTAAGTCACATTGTTAGCATAGTTAACAGCATTAACATTATTAACATTAAAAAAACTGCTAGAAAACAGTAGCTAAATTAACGAAGTTAACATTATCTTTTAACATAGTTAGCATAACTGCTAGCAAACATTAGAGCCATTCTACCTAAATAATTTAACCATTTAAACTATCCACCTATTTAACTGTTCAGTCATTCCAACTATATTAGACCTCATCTACCTAGCAACCAATATAGTTTGTTTTTACTCTGTATGATATTTTACATCTCATTTTTGCATTTTCATGCACTGTATTTCCTTCAGGAAATGCAGCGAAGCTGCGTGGCAACCCATAGTGATTCTAGCTTTTCCTATTTGGGGGCCAAGCTGCGAAGGCACCCATTGTGTTTCTTAGTTTTCTTATTATTAGGGGTCCGAGCAGCGTAGCTGCAGGACTCCTATTGTTTCTGTAGCGTTCATTTTTGCCCAAAATTCTGTAAAAGTCATACTGCAGCCTAAACCGTAACTCCAAAACTCTTCAAATTTTCAGGTATGGTTACCAGTACCCCCCTCTACCCATAACCCAAAATTTGGGGTACTGCACCCAAAGGTGGCGCTATTGGGGAAAAAAGTTAATTATGCTAATTTCTCCTTACCAGATTGACCTAGACTCAAAATTCTTTCATAATATTAATCTCTAAACTTAGATGCATCTTTTTAGCCCTGGTCTTATGGTCTAAAAATGTTTACTTTTGACACAATTTCATGGAAAAGCCAAACATTATAAAAAGTTTCACACTCTTCTCACAGACAATGTTTAGACCAAGCCTCACAAAAGTTATCGCTCAGAATTTTGATATTTTGTTCCATTTCAGAGATATAGGCCAATAAAGTTAGACCACTTAGGCCATTTTTCCTAGATCACCTATATTCCTATAAACATAAGTCCTAGAAACTTCACATTTTCAAGTATTGTTACCAGTACCCCCCACTACCCATAACCCAACATTTGGGTACTGCACCCAAAGGTGGCGCTCTTGTCAAAAATGCTTATTTCTCCTTACCAGATTGACCTAGACTCAAAATTCTTTCATCATATTAATCTCTACATTTAGATGCATCTTTTTCACCCTGGTCTTGTGCTCTAAAAATTTTTACTTTTGCCACAATTTCAGAGAAAAGCCAAATATCATGTCAAGTTTCACAGGCTTCAAAAATTATCAAACCTTCACCAAAATTCTCACAGACAATGTTTAGACAAAGCCTCACAAAAGTTATCAAAAATAATTTGGATATCTTGTTCCATTTCAGAGATATACCAATAAAGTTCGACCACTCAGCCCATTTCTCCTATATTCCTATATGAGTACATTTTTTTTCTTTGGAGAACAACCATACAACCATCATTATGTGGATACCATTAACAGTGCACATTTTCAGATCTGTACTCTTTATAAAAAGCCCTTAATTCTATTGTCAAATGTATGCTAGGAATTTTCTTGATGTTGTGTGTTTGCCAACACACATTTTCACCATGTGAATGTGACTGCCAAATATGTAGGATTGTCAGTGGCTCAGTGGGATGATGCCTAGTGCTGGTTTTTGTTAGGTTGAGAGTTCGAATCCCTGGTAGTGCTTTAGGCTCTAGCTCGAATACTATTGGTTATTGAAGATTCACACCATTGAACAGCACCTGAATGACATCAGGCAATCAACACAGTCATTAGTTGCCAAGAATCAGAATGCCGAGACACTCTGACATTAAGGGGAACTTTTTTGTTTACTATTTTTCCTTCATCATTAAGTCTATTTCATCCATTAGTGTTCTTCTCTACAAATGTCTAATTGCCCCAGAATTTCAAAAAGATTTCAGGTGTACTCTTTCAGGTTTATTGTCAAATGAATGCTTGGAGTTTTTCTTGTGTGTTTACCAACACACATTTTCACCATGTGAATGTGACTGCCCAATGTGTATGATTGTTAGTGGCTCAGTGGGATAATGCCTTGTACTGGTGTTTCTTAGGTTGAGTTCGAATCCCTGTTAGAGCTTTAGGATTTGTCATTTAAGGGCCTGTCCCAATACCTCCCCTACCCCTAGATTTTTGCCCTAACCCTCGTTTTTGCGCGTGCACGTGTAGGGCTAGTGTGTCCCATTACCTTAGGGAGCAAGGGGAAGTGCTACTTTCCCCTTAAAATCAACCCTCAAAATATAGCCAGGACCAATGCAGGCTTAAAACGAAGTGGGAGATGAAATTACCCAGGATACCTTGCAAGCTTAGTGAGTCGGTCAATTTTTGGGGGCCAAGCTGCGAAGCCCCATTGTGTTTCTATGATTTCTTACTATTATTATTATTATTTAACATCTTCCGCCATTGTAGTCTATGGCAGCCCATAGAACCGTCTGGTAAAAAGTTGTGAAATTTGGCACACCGATTGGGGACAGTCCCATGATTAATTTCACCAAGTTTCAGTGTCGGCTCCTTGAGGGCTCTAGCGCCACCAACAGGCCAAAGTTGGACGTGCCTTCACGCACGTAACTTTTGACCTGTTGATCCGATTTTGAAAAATGAGGTAACGTTGGAATCCTTGGACCAAGCCGCCATGATGGATTTTCCACCATATTGGATTTCATCAAAAACACAAAGTCTTCAAAGGTCACAAATTTTGTCCGATCGACACAAAACTTGACAGATATCATCTACAGACCATGCCTCATTAATGCATTGCTTTTTGTCTTCGGAACTAAAACCGTTCGCGCGTAACAGCCAATCGAAATTTGCGGCGAAGCCGCCAAACAGGAAGTGAGCTCATATCTCAACAACCCATTGATCTATCATAACCAATCTTAGTCCATGGACTCAGGACCCAATTAGGGGGACACTCAAGAAATCTGGTGACCTTTGACCTCTAGGGGGCGCTGTAATTAAGAAACATGCCTTTTGGCCTGTAGCTACTGTTGTGCTTAGAATTAAAACTCACTAGTGGTGTCTGGTATTACTGTTAGAGGTCCTTAGGAAGACCCAAGTCAACTTGTGATGTCATCGTAATTGATTCGGCCGCCATGTTGGATTTAGTCAAAAACATCAAAAAGTTTTCACAGGTTGCAAATTTCATCTGATCTTCACCAACATTGGCACAGACCATCTTCAGACCATAACCTATCAATATATTGCTCTCTGGAACAATTGACAAAAGCATTCGCCCATAACAGCCAATCAAAATTGGTGGCGACGTCGCCAAACCGGTAGTGAGCTCATATCTCAGCAACCCTGCCATGTATCATAACCAAACTTACTACATATGACCCCATTAGGAGGACGCTCAAAAAAAATGTGGTGACCTTTGACCTGTAGGGGGTGCTGCAATTAGCAATATTGCATTTTGATGTGTAGTTGCTGATGTGTTTTATCAATCTTTTATTTTTTGATGTGAAACTGATGACCACATGTTCGATCCAGTTAATTCTAATGCGTGCATGCAAGGGCAGGGCAGGACTGGGTGGGACGGGCTGGGGTGATTAGGTCGGGGGGCGGGGCTGGCTTTCGGAGGCAGTGGCAATATTCAGCCCTGTTGATCCCGGGTGTCTGCTGAGTTCTATCTCGTCACCGTGGCTACTCCGGCCTATCCTGCTTGGCCCCCTCATTGCTGCTTGCAGCTATATTTAACAACAACAACAACGGGGTCCGCGGTGTGTTCCGCGGGATTTTTTTTTTCTGGTTGCTAATCACATAATTTTAACGTGATTTGAGAGGGACAGGATTCAGGAAAGGACTGTCTTCAGCAGCCCAATCTTCTGTCTGACCTGCGTCATGTTGTCCCATGCATTAAACCACGTCACTGCTTGACTACAGTAAATGAAAGACATACTGAACATGTACATTGTCATAGTTCACGTTGACAATGGAAAAAACGCGTAGCCTACGTTTTGTGCCAACATGTTGTAGAAACACAACCACAGCCTTTATTTGGTGCAAATTATCTCTAACTTTCTTTGGTTACAGTCTGTGATTCAAGTTCACAAGTTCAAGTGATGCAGTCATGGTGGGCAATAACATTTAATATGAACTTGTTGGAGACTAAGAAGAGAGCAGTCATGTTGAATGAAGTGATGCCTCATACTTCAGAAATCCCATTGATATTTTCTCCCCGAGTTTGTGTGTGGACCACCCCACCCCACCCAATCCAACCCATTGCAGAAGTCAGAACTCACCCTCTCTCTGTCTGTCCAGTGCCCCTTTGACTTTGTGCTCCTGGTGATCTGTTTATGGAAGCAGTGCAATGTTAAAAGGGCATTGGCCAGGGGTTTCTCTCCAGGCCCTGGGCCCCACTCTGCTACACCTCTGCTGCCCCCCACTGGCCAGGGGTTTCTCTCTGGGCCACCAGGGCTGGGACCCCACCTCGCCCTGCCTCTGCTGCCCCCTACTGGCCAGGGGTTTCTCCAGACCCTAGACCCCACTCTGCTACACCTCTGCTACGCTCCACTGGCCAGTGGGGGTTCTCCAGACCCTAGACCCCACTCTGCTACACCTCTGCTACGCTCCACTGGCCAGGGGTTTCTCTCTGGGCCACCAGGGCTGGGACCCCACTCTGCCCTGCCCTGCCTCTGCTGCCCTCCACTGGCTGGGAGCAGGCTGCACACAGGTGCTCTGACTTCATTGCACTACTGTACAGGACAGCTAGCAGTGCAATAGTATTGTCAAAGCGTCTGAGGGCAGCCCAGCGTCCGAGACCGTGTAGAGATCACATGACTGCACTCGTGAACGCTGTCTGTGCAGGACTGCTTACGGTACTTGGATAAGGCAGAAAGGATGTAGCTCATCCAAACACATCGGTCAGAATAACACTAAAGATGCGCTGTGTCTTACTTGCTTGGCTTTACTTACACAGGCACACTGGGACCCAAGTAATCGTGATGGCTCTAGAGACCGGCGTCACACACACAGAAATAAATTTAGTAACAGCTTTGTAGACATGACTTGTTATATACATACACACACACACACACACAGAGGTTGCAGTGAAGCTGATGGCTGTGTGCCAGTGTGTTTCTTCCAGAGACACGTCCGTGGCGGAGTGGTCAGCTGCTAGAAAGCCTGACCCCTGTGACCCTATCAGTATTGTCTCCGCTGGCCATTGAGTTGAGTAGTGCAATATTGCTTATAGGGTTTCAGGGCTCAGACAGAGCGTCCGGATGCCGCCAGCCAGGTGAGCAGCCAGCCACGCCGCCCATGTCCGCCTGTGTGTGTCTAAAAGATGAAACTCTGAAACTCTAAAGGATTCATGTCTGTGTCTAAACAATGACACACACACTCACACATTTCTATAACTGTGAAGCTGCTGCTCGCCTCTCTGCGTGTGAAGAACACACACACACACACGGAGGGCGGACTCTCAGGTGTTTGCTTTGTAGTTCCAGAATGTAGAGGTGACTCTAGACTGCGTGTTCAGGCGCATGAGGTGGGAGATGCAGCAGGAAAAGGACGCCTCTTTTCCGGTGAGTTCCCATATCTGTGTGTGATCAATCGATAGATGGGTAGATAGAGATATTTCATTCATCCTGAGAAAAATTTCAGAAGTGTGTGTGTGTGTGTGTGTGTGTGCGCGTACGTGTGCAGATGTATACTTTGTGAGCTCTGCTTTGAAATGGGGTTCTGAGAATTGTGCAGCTCAGGACTCCTGTACTGGACTGAATGGGAATGTGTGTTAACTATTCCATAACACACTTAAAGGTCCATTGTGTAGATCTTGCAGTAAAACAAAGTTAAGGTTATTTTTCACAGCATCCTTCAGCACAGGCTTCCTTATTGGAGGCTTTTGTAGATTTGCCTTTTATCAATTAAGTACAGTAAGCACACATGTATACATTAAATCATATGTACAGAACCAACAGCATCCCATCTGGTACACTTAAAAATCACACATTGTTAGCAGATGATCACACACTACAAACCACTGTGACTGGCCTGCGCTGAGTGATTTATTATGTTTTAAATATTTAAATCCTTACTTGTGTTTGCTGTCTCTCCCCACCCCCCTCCACACACACACACACACACACACTGGTCTCAGCTGGACCCCCTGCTGCCCTTCGAGGAGCTGGAGTTTTTCCAGAAGCGCCTGGCAGCGCTGGTCGGGGAGACCAGAGAGATCCGGGCGCAGAAGCAGCAGACGATGGCGGCCATCGTTGAGAAGGTGAATCGGAGCACCGAGCTGGCTAGAGATGTCCAGAGCTGCGCAGCAGTGCCTGGGGTCGCCGCCCTGCTGCCCGCAGCAGAGCGCGATGCAGAGGGTAAGACTGCAATGGCCTTAATGGCTCCTACACACAGTTGCGTGCGTTGCAGTGCTGGAGACGCATCCCATTCACTTTACATGGGCTCACGTCATTCGTTGCCAAACTGAATTGGGGGTCCATTGCGTCGCGTTTCTCCCATCACTCGCGTTGAGAAGTTCAGCTGTTGCTGCACCGACAGATGGCACCGGCCAATTGACGGACGCCACCAGCCAATCAAATTACGGTTATACTTCGTCATTTGCATAGCTACCGTCGGGAACACCCACTGGTATGCGTTGACTGAACGCAACTGTGTATAGAAGCCCTAAAGGTGCTCTAAGCGATGCCACACGTTTTTTTAGGCTTAAACATTTTATGTCACTTACGGCAAACATCACCTAACCAACCGCTAGTTGTCTGTGTCCTGAATACCCTGTAAAAAAAACGTGATCTCTGTGGAGAGCCTAGGCTCCAAAAATGACAACAAAAACAACCTGGGCAAACCTAGCCCATAAAAACATTACAAAATGTTCCAGCAAATCACAGACGAGATGCGTGTTCAGGAGTTTCAATTGCATGGGAGCAGCACGGGAGGGAGGGGGAGAAAATTGCGAGCTAGCTCTCTGTTTTGTTTGAAAATCAACAGAAGTGATGTTACCCAGCATCACTTAGAGCACCTTTAACTCTCTCTCGCGTGTGTGTGTGTGCAAATGTTGTATGTATTTGCATTATTCATTCAGAGTTTAAAGTTCTGTCATTGAGTCAGGCAAGGGCTCAGTTTTTTGTGACTTCAGGCACAGAATTTGTCCTTGTTTCAATCCCTGATTTTTACCCTTTACAACACGATTGGCACAATGTCTTCACAACACACCACATTATTGGCTCAATGTATTCACACGTCGACGTTTTGCTGCGGAAGGGGTGGGATATGTGTAGACTACTGCCATTTTGATGTTACCAACTAACCACATGCATTTCTATGGAGGATTTTTTGAGTGCTGTGTCTCATTAGAAAGTCTCTGGTTATAGTAGTTGGTACAGGTGCTGGTGGTAGCCGTAGCTGGTTAGCCTGTTGAGCCAGACGCACATCAAGATGTAGGGTCTGGGAACTTACCATTGGCACTGCTCAATCCACGGGGCGGGATAATCGGTTGTCAAATTTCCTCTGCACGCAATAGGATGGCACTACAACTCATGAGTCCCATGCATTTTCCCACCAGCGGAGCTAGTTGATCAAACTTTTGCCAATTTAAAAAAAGCTTAACTCGAGTCGCGATTCAAAGACCGCTGTTCGCCAGCAGCAGCATCCATCTTCTTTGTTTTCAAGTAGCAGGAAATTCCGGAACCTTCGCCGAGTCTATACACGATGTGATTGGCCTGATAGAAGTTTCATTTTTCCAGCTCACAAGCCAACGGAGAGTTGCTAGACCACCCTGGCTGCAAATTACATTTGCTGCCGCTAGGGTGCGTCTAGATTTTTTAGGCTAGTAGCTTGTAGCTTTAACTGGTACATAAATTTCATTCAGTTCATGGTGTCCTGTGACCAGCAGATGCCCCAGTGGCAGTGTCGGTTGTGCCTCCGTCCAGACCAGATGCTCGGGGTGCCCCTGTCCAGCCCCAGCCCCCTGCCCAGTGCAAGAGCACCCGTCCAGGCCGAGGAGGAGCCCAGGACAGACGAACAGGTCAGAGCAGCGCGGGAGCGCCCCCTGGGCCACGGGGCAGAAGGGCATCTACTCCTCCAGGTGAGACTCTCGCAGGTTACACAGGTGTACGAGTCGCATCATGAGCTCTGGCCCCCGTCAGTGACCTCTCCTCTCTTGTCCCTCAGGTGGTCCTCTCAGACGGCGCAGGCCGCCGCTGTGATCGTCCGCAGTACGTTACCACTCAGCCTGAGCAGCAGCAGCACTGTCTACACGCTGCCATCTACTGGCCAGAAAGGGGACATTCCCACCTGCATCCCTGCCCACGCACACTGCCATCTACTGGCCAAAATGGGGACATTCCTATCAGCATGCATCCCTGCTCATACACACTGCCACCTACTGGCCAGAGTGGTAAAATTACTCTCAGCATTCCTGCTGTGCACATGCTGCCATCTGGTGGCTAAGGTGAGAAATGCCTGCTGGTGAATACCATTTGCACTGGAGGCCCAGCATGAATGTCTAGAGGAACACAGAAGACCTTAGGCGAAGCCCACTTTCCTTCGGCAGGGAAGATGCCTCATTGTGTATTTAAGAAAAATATTTTTGTATGTTTTATAAGTTTGTCTTTTTTTTTTTTTTTTTTTTAATATTTGATCTTTTTCATGGTGAATGAAATTCTAATAAAATTGTATAGTACAATGATGTCTTTTTCACTCATGACCTGATCTGATGGCCGGTCAATCAATTCAGACATACATTTCTGTTGAAAATTATTTAATGTATTTAAGTTAACCACATATTATAATGTAACATTCTTTAATCGTTGAACTATCTTTAATCATCTGAAGTGAAATTATTAAATATTTAAAATCTTTTAAGAAGATACATTTAAGAGTCTAAACTAGTCTGTCAAAACAGTGAAAACATTGCAAATATGCTTCAGAACAACAGGCTCAAAATTCATTTCTCAGAACTAGGAATAGAAAGATAAAAATGTCCTGAAAGCAGGAACCCTGAGTTTAAACATCGTACTGAACTATGTCTGTAGGAAAGATGAGATTTGATTGGCAAACATGTTGATACAATACAAAGGTATGAATTGGATAATACTGTAGCTATCAATTCAAATACAGTGAAATAACTATAAAATGACAATCAAAAGAACACATGTTATTTTCTACAACTGCTTTGAACATCCTAAATGTGTGGAGTGGGGCTTGTGATCCATGTGGCGTTGCCCATGGCAACCTGAGGTGGTCAGGTGGGTGGCTCTCTGGTCTTCCTGAATGGCTCCTTCCCTGGTGTGTGCTCCAGGACGATCACTCTGTCACACACACACACACACACACACACACACACACACACACACACACACACCTGCTACTCTGATCTTTGCTCACTTGAGTAACACTGATGCTGTTGCATACCACTGCACACACGTTTGACAAGAGCTTCAGATTAATTTGTATTTATTTATGGTGTACAGTTCCATTGGTGCAACTGCGCCGGTGATTCCCAGTGTTTGTGTGTGTGTGCCTGTTCAGGTGACTCCAAGTGTTAGTGTGTGTGTGTGTACCTGTGTGACTGCAGATGTTTTTGTGTGTGTGGGTGACTCCAGATGTTTGTGTGCCTGTGTGTACCTGTGCAGGTGACTCCAGATGTTAGTGTGTGTGTGCCAGTGTGTACCTGTGCGGGTGACTCCAGATGTTAGTGTGCCAGTGTGTACCGGTGCAGGTGACTCCAGATGTTAGTGTGCCAGTGTGTACCTGTGCAGGTGACTCCAGATGTTAGTGTGTGTGTACCTGTGTGGGTGACTCCAGATGCCGTGGAAAGCAGCTGCCTCCTCCATCCTGTCCTCTGGTTTCGCGGAGCCGTCTGAGGGGTCCCCCACCTCCTGAGGGGGCAAAGCCAACACTTCAACACAACACATCTCAACACCGCATACCTCAACTCAACCAGAGCTAGTGCGCGGAGCTGAGCAGTGCGAATATCCCTCTCCTCGCTCGGCCGCTCCTCCGCTCAAATTCACGTCAGATCGCTCCACTCAATTTCTCTCCCAGCTCCACTTAAAAATCCTCCCGCTCCAGTGAAATCGCTCCACGCTCGCTCCAATTTAAAAGAGGGAGAAATAATCTACAAGCCGAATGGTCATCTTAAACAGAAAACTTAAATCCCAAAGAACTAAGAACAGCAGCAATATATTTCACTCATAGAACTTTTATTTTAAAAGATGATGAAATGAACCATCTTGGCAATATCAATACACTTAAGCCTAAAACTAAAAGGATCAGTGGGATTAATTGCCTAAAGAATACAGGCTTAGCATCCAAGTTTTACTTTAGCCTTCTATTTGATATGAAGCATATTAAAATTTGCTCACATTTTTCTTTGCTCTCCTTAGCACACTCTGTTCCCGCGAATTGTGTCTTCTTAGATTCCAAAATTAATCTTTACTCACTGGAACGGTGTCACCACATGGTTGTTTTTGCTCTACATTGTTAGTATCTAGTTGTTTTGTAGGAATAGTACACTTGTATGACTATCAGTTTCCTTTCTCATTTAGCGAACTCCATCCCCATCAACGAACTTACAGTAGTGTAGTCTACGTGATACGCAGTACTACGCAGTATACCCACTTAAAAAGCATCACCATCTCAGTATACCCACTTAAAATAGGCAAGGATACGTATTGACATTTGGGGTTGATCACAGTATAGGCATCACAGTAGGCCTATATCCACTACCGCTAACTAGACTACACCACTGCTAACTTACAATGGCCGATATCTTTGAAATTTAACAGTCTTGGTTTTATTAGGAAGACATGAATTCTGGGTGGATTTGGGCATGCCTCAGACTCGTGGTGTGAGCGGTATCGGAGTAAAATTGGAGTGGAACAGAGCAGTCACTCCGACCTTAAAATTAAAAAGCGCTCCAACAAAATTCCATCCAATCCGCTCCTCGCTCGCTCGCCCTCAGCCATCTTTGTGTGTGTGTGTGTGTGTGCTCATCCAAGGTGCCGAGTGATCCTCATCAGTCTCTGTGTGTGTCTGTGTCTATGCAGTGTTTCCACTAGAAATGTTTTGAGCAGTGGTGCTGTTGCTGAAAGCTGATGACGAAGCTAAGCTAGGGTAGCATGGAAATCCAGACACAAATCTAGAAAGATTTAAGGGTCTCTGGCTGTGAGTAATGAACATGGCCCAATTCGAGGGGCAGCACCCAGGATGCATTTGAAAATATCACTGCACGCAATTGGATATCACTACGACCAATATTTACTGACTGATTCCAGACTTCGGCGCAATTGGATAACACTACGACCAATGTTTACTGACTGATTCCGGACTTCAACGTTGCAGCGCTGTCGTCATCTGTTACCTCGCCTCTGGCCCGCCTATATCAGATACACTGATGTGATTGGTGCAGCTCGGCTCCAAGGGCATGGGTAATCAGCATCATTACTGATTGCCAGAGTGACTCGCTGAGCAAATTCAAATTGTGCTCTTGCGAGAACTCTGGATTTCCAGGGTAAAGCTAGGGGGGCATTCATTTACATTATTGGTAGAAATTTATATGAAACAGAAAAATTAAATGGCAAAACATAGCATAGGCCACATCTTGCCTGTGAACTAAACTATTACACTTCTCTTTAATGTCATTACATTGTATTTGTGGTGTGTAAGTCTAATTGAGTGCCTGTAACTTTCAGATCATTCTGAGGAAGGCTTGCTTGAGTCTCATGGGTTAAGACTATTAGCGGAAAATAGTTGCTCATAGTGCATAAGGATACAAGGATGCGATTCATTGTGTTCTGTGTCATTAATTAACTATTATTTGCTGATATTAAACCTGGAGAGGAAAGGAAAAGTTTACCAGATTGCTGTTCCTGCGTCCCCACTCGTGTTATACGTTTCTCTTACTACTGATCATTTTTTTTTACTGATCATCAATTTTTGCAGCGGCACTCATATTCTTGCAGCGGCTGTCCGCACCTGGAATGCACTGTAGGGGAAACACTGCTGTGTGTGTGTGAGTGATGCTCAGCTGTCTGTGTGTTAGGGGTGGCACGATTCATGAAAAAAAATTGGAACCGTTCGGTTCGCTTGTCTCGGGTCGGAGCATGTGTGCATCGTACGGTTTTGACGGTTCATGGCATGCGTAATGTAGCCTCATGGCCATATGTGACCCCAATGAAAGCGGAGGTCTGTGGGGTGCTGCAGGTCACGTGTAGAAATGCCAAGTGGGAGCGATAACAAAGGCAGCCCGGAGTTGGAGGATGCACCAGCGTCGCATAAGTCTGTTGTGTGCGAACATTTTGGATTTAGAAAACGGTAGATAGGCTAGAACTGCGACTGTGTGCAAGCATTGTGCAACACGTATTAACTAGTACAGGCCCGGAGTGGCTAATCGGGAGCTTCGGGAGGTTGAATATCTGAGTATCGTGAGCTGAAATGTAGTTCATTTGCTGCGCCCTCGCGGCACTTCAGCAGCTTAGGCTGTGCGGTCGCAGCCCCTTACTAGGGGAGTAGGAGGCTATATGAACCGTGCCACCCCTACTGTGTGTGTGTGTGTGTGTGTGTGTGTGTGTGTGTATGATTGTGTTCTCACCTAAAGTACCAGTAAGAGTGATGCTCAACTGTCTGTGTGTGTGTGTGTGTTCTTACCCAAAGTACAGTGCTCAGCTGTCTGTGTGTGTGTGTGTGTGTGTTCTCACCTGAGGTTCTAAGTAATGTTCTGCTGTGTCTCCTCCTCGCCCGTGCACATCCTCCACGTCCACCTCTCCCTCCATGTTCATGCTAAACACACACACACACACACACAAACCTTGTTGTGTCACATAAACACAGTGTCCTGGTGTTAGTGTGGGCTCTGGACTACTGCACTGCACTACTAGTGGACAGGATAGTTACTCCACAGGACATCACAGAGAATGTAAGGGCTTTCAGATATAACCTCCGGAGTATATGCGGAGGTTTGTCAAACGGATGTCCCAGCCTTCAGGTGATTCAGATATGATGCTAAACTGCGGACCTTATACTGGCCTTATATGGACCTATGTGTGAATGACATACACGCACATTACAGAATCTCTGTGTGGTTGTCGAGTGAGGGGTGGGGGCTTGCAGAGTTTACAAGAGGTAGATAGATAGATAGATAGATAGATAGATACTTTATTGATCCCCAAGGGGAAATTCAAGGGTCTCAGTAGCATACAGACATCACACACAACATGCACTTACAGCAGAAATGGTAAATATAAGTATAAGTATAAACATATAACTAAACTCCACTGTACAATAAAGACAGTAGAAGATAAGAAAGATAAGAAAACTAACAAAACTAAATATACTATATAAATTAAATTTAAAAAGTCAATGTGCTTGAGGGTGATCAAGCATAAGACGCTTGTAGTGACAGGGCCGGGACTGGTAAGGTGCTAAAGGGAGTGAGTGTCATGGTGAATGTGCAAACAGTAGTCCAACAGTCCTTTAGTTATGTGTGCATGGCAAGGTGCTCAAGAGAGTGAGTGTCATGGTGAAGGTGCAAAAAGTGGTCCAACATTAGTCCAACAGTGCAGCAGTGCAAGAGTAAGGTCTAGTGACCAGCATAAATAATATGGACAAATAGGAGAGTGAAGTATAATGTAGACGAGGCGAGATATGACGCAGAATATATGCGGCCGCTGTCACAGCTGCTGTTTTTGTTTACAAAATGTATGCATTATGTAGGCTAGAGAAGAAAAATCTATTGTGCGTAGGCTAATACTTGAAGTAGTCACGTAAGTGCGCATACTTGAAGCTGACCTACAGTATTTGTATGTGTGCTTCGAATAAACACATTTATCTGTTTTCAACATTATGTAGCAGAATTACTTGGCTATGGAACCCCAAATCTGGTTTGCGTTGGAGAGAGCATGCACAAACTTGTAGGCCTTGTACCAGCCAATTCATTTACTCAAGACTTCAAGGCCATCATATACAACTTTTTTAAACAACAAATAAAACATACATAACAGTGAAGTGGTTCGTTTTTTCATGGTTTATTTTTCCAAAAGCATCCTCTCCCCATGTGTCTATTGCATTTATGTAAGGAGCTTGGAACAAAGTTTTTTTTTTTTTTCGTTTTCATTTTCTCTAGGCATATTCATTCTCAACAAATAGCGGGCTCAGCAGTGAGGTCATGTGAAGGCTATCAATGAACAGAATACCGACCGTGTTGGCTAACAATTTATTAAATACTACTGTTATTGTAGTCAACGGCGTCGTTGTAGGCCACTGCCTTTTCATCGCCTTCTCCTTATGATGAGCAGTAGAACAACCGGCTAAGTTCGGACTTCCATATGACCATTTATGTTGTTCAGATATATGGCCCAACTGTTTAACATCCGCAGAACCTCCGGTCTTACACGTATGTCTGAAAGCCGTGTGTGTGTGTGTGTGTGAGTGTGTGAGAGAGAGAAAGTGTGTATGTGTGTGTACTGACTGGTCAGAAGAACTCACACAGCTCTGGAGAGGAAGAGGGGCCCGGGGCTCCTGGCCCTCTGATTGGCTGCACGGTCTGCCATCATGCCCTGATTGGCTGCACGGTCTGCCATCATACCCTGTAGGACGTCGTCCAGCGTGGAGCTGGCCCTGAGGGAGGACACACACTCCTTGGGTCAAGTGGGTTTCTGTGTTCCAGTGTGTGTGTGTGTGTGTGTATGTGTTAGTGAATGTGTTTCTGAGTGTTTGAGTGTGTGTGTGTGTGTGTTAGTCAAGTCAAGTCAAGTCAAGTTTATTTATATAGCACATTTCATACACAGAGGTCATTCAATGTGCTTTACATAAACAAAACCAAACGATAATAACAAATAAAAGCATAGAAGGGCAATATAGTCAAAGAATAGTTAAAAGGTAAAGATCATAATAAAAAGAAAACATAAAACACAAGGTAAAATCATTTAAAAATAAAGAATAATTAGTAAGCAAAAACAAAGGCAAAAGTAGTAAAAAAAGTAATAAAAGACAAAGTAGAATAATTATCGAGGCAGATTCAGAATTTGTAACTCGGCACAGTTAGCAGAAAGCGTCTGAGAACAGTTTGGTCTTAAGTCTAGATTTAAAACTGGCTACAGTTGGGGCCTTTTTAATGTCATCCGAAAGTTGGTTCCACAGCTGAGCCGCATAGCAGCTAAAAGCTGCTTCACCATGTTTAGTTCTAACTGTAGGTTTTACTAGCAGGTTTTTCACCTGGGACCTGAGAGGACGAGAAGGTGTGTACTGCTGAAGCATGTCTGACAAGTATTTAGGTCCTGCTCCATTTACTGATTTATAAACAAGCAATAGTGCTTTAAAGTCAATTCTGTGACTTACTGGAAGCCAGTGCAAGGACTTAAGAATTGGAGTAATGTGGTCAGTTCTTTTAGTTTTTGTTAGAGTCCTAGCTGCTGCATTTTGTATCACCTGAAGCTGTTTAATAGTCTTTTTAGGAAGGCCTGTGAACAGTCCATTGCAGTAATCAACCCTGCTGGAGATAAATGCATGAATGAGTTTTTCTAAGTCATGTTTTGACATCAGCCCTCTGAGTTTGACAATATTTTTGAGGTGGTAAAAAGCTGATTTAGTTATCGCTTTCATGTGGCTGTTGAAATTTAGATCACTGTCAATTAATACACCAAGGTTTTTAACAGTATCCTTTGCCTTCAACCCTTTTGTGTCAAGGAGAGTGGCAACCCTAAGTCTTTCCTCATTTTTACCAAATATAATTACTTCAGTTTTTTCTTTGTTCAGCTGAAGAAAATTTTGAGACATCCAGGTGTTGATTTGTTCTATACACTGACACATAGATTCAAGAGGACCATAGTTGTTTGGTGATAGAGCTAAGTAAATTTGTGTGTCATCTGCATAGCTATGATATGAAATCAAATTATTTTGAATGATTTGTCCAAGTGGGAGCATATAGAGGTTGAATAATAGTGGCCCCAAGATCGACCCCTGGGGAACACCACAGGTTGGGGAGTGTATAGGCCTTTTCACACAGAGATCACGCAAAATTTGCGGGAAGAGGAGACGTCTTTTTGCGTGTGGAGACGTGTGTCTGAAAACGAGGTGAAAATTTGCCGGCCTGCTGATCTGTTCACATGATGCGGCATTTTGGGGAGCCAGGAGGCAGGATCAGCTAGCAAATTAAAATGTGACGTGCAACAGGGGGCGTGTAGAGTGATAGTCGTAGGCCTTATTATGCGTGGGCCTTCAGATGCAGCAGGTGTGTGATTTCCAAAACCATGGTGGGAGAACCGACTGCACTTTGGTTAGCTTGCTGTTGCTTAGAATGTTAGATTCTTGTGATCGATGTCTTCAGACAATAAAAAGTAATTTGGAAGGGAAATTGAAGAGAAGAGTTGCCCCCTGCGTTGGCCGTGATTGCCCTTTGAAAATCAGAGGTTCACAGGCTACTGTAGCCTTGGTCAGTGGCACCGCAAGCCGTAATCCTGTATGCACTGTGCGTACAATTTTTTTTCAATACATGATTTTATAACAGGCCAAATACAAAATAAATGTTACAAATATCGCCTAGATATCTCTAAACATTAAAATCAGAGGATATACATATAGGGCAGACAGATGCTCATGAGGTCATGCTTTGTTTTATCTCTGGATTTTAGGATAGCCTATTATGGCAACCGACTGCATTCCGAGCTACAGCTCAACTCTAGCAGGCGTTAAATGACTGGAGACTTTGTGAATTTAAAGATTGTCATAATGTGCTGTCTCTGCTATTGCTGCTTTTGATCAGTTAGATTTATTTGCAATCTCCTGTGGTGGGCTGGACATAGCATCGAAATGCCCGCCCAGATTCCCCTTTCCACCTTAACGCATTCACACTGGTGCCGGAACAAATTTTCTCAGCAAAATGTCTAGGGTGCTTGGTAGTAAATTTGGCGAGACACTTTGTCCCGCCGTTACACCTTGGTCTCTGTGAAAGGGACAGTCGTTCAGTCCGATTCTGGTACATAAAATCGTGGGGATTTTGGCAGTGTGAAAGGGTCTTAGGTTACCTCTCTGTCTCCTCCATGCCCTCTGTTGGCTGGTTCTTTTCTATGCCACATGCCAGAGCCTCAGTTCCTAAAACACACACACACACACACACACACACACACACACACACACACACACACACACACACACACACAAAGAGCTTTCTATCAAAATCAAGTACAAACTATCACCGAGATATTTAATCAGATTAGAAAGATTGAATTTGATGATGCCAGCACTGTGAGTATGTAGAAATATAAGTGTGTATGTGTGTGTGTGTTTCTAACCCATCCCCAGGCCTCTCTCGGGGCTGTCATGTGTGTGATACGTGTGTGTGTGTGTGTGTGTGTGATTTTAACCCATCCCGAACCTCTCTCAGGGTTGGTGTGTGTGTGTGTGTGTGTGTGTGTGTGTGTGTGTGTGTGTGTATGTGTTATTTTAACCCATCCCCAGGCCTTTCTTGGGGCTGGTGTGTGTGTGTGTGTGTGTGTGTGTGTGTTATTTTAACCCATCGCCAGGCCTCTCTTGGGGCTGGTGTGTGTGTGTGTGTGTGTGTGTGTGTGTGTGTGTTTGTGTGTTTCTAACCCATCGCCAGGCCTCTCTCGGGGCTGGTGTGTGTGTGTGTGTGTGTGTGTGTTATTTTATCCCATCCCCGAGCCTCTCTCAGGGCTGGTGTGTGTGTGTGTGTGTGTGTGTGTGTGATTCTAACCCAACGCCAGGCCTCTCTCGGGGCTGTCGTCCACTGAGACGAAGTCCTCGTCTGACAGGCGTCCCTCGCTCTGCAGCTCCTCTGATGGCTCCTCCTCTTCCTCTGATGGCTCCTCCTCTTCCTCCCCCCACTCTCTGTCCACCGCCTTCTCCAGCATACGCTCCTCCTCTGGGAGAGGAAGGGAGGAGACACACACACACACACACACACACACACACACATGCACACACACACACAGTAGATACTTTTAAAAGGGGTGGTCAAACACATACCTTCCTCATACGCTATTGGTCAAATACACACCTTCCTCATACGCTATTGGTCAAATACACACCTTCCTAAAACGCTATTAGTCAAACACACACCTTCCTCAAACGCTAGTGGAAACACACACACACATATTCCTCAAACTCTAGTGGACACACACACACACACACACACACACACACACACACACACACACACACACACACAGTAGAGACTTTTAAAAGGGGTGGTCAAAAACATACCTTCCTAAAACGCTATTGGTCAAATACACACCTTCCTAAAACGCTATTAGTCAAACACACACCTTCCTCAAACGCTAGTGGAAACACACACACACATCTTCCTCAAACTCTAGTGGACACACACACACACACACACACACACACACACAGTAGAGACTTTTAAAAGAGGTGGTCAAAAACATACCTTCCTCAAACGCTATTGGTCAAATACACACCTTCCTCAAACGCTATTAGTCAAATACACACCTTCCTAAAACGCTATTAGTCAAACACACACCTTCCTCAAACGCTAGTGGAAACACACACACACATCTTACTCAAAC